>NW_027488730.1:300000-497423 GCF_050948215.1 Halictus rubicundus | reverse complement strand
ATCCTATCCTATTCTCTATCCTATCCTGTCCTCTATCCTATCCTATCCGCTATCCTATCCTATCCTCTATCCTATCCTACCCTCAATGCTATCCTATCCTCTATCCTATCGTATCCTCTATCCAATCCTATGCTCTATCCTATCCTCTATCCTATCCTTTCCTCTATAATATCGTATCTTCTATCGTATCCTATCCTCTATCCTATCTTATTCTCTATCCTATCCTATCCTCTATCATATCCTATCCTCTATCCTATCCTATCCTCTATCCTATCCTATCCTGTATCCTATCCTATCCTCTATCCTATCCTATCCTCTATCCTATCCAATCTCATATCCTATCCAATCTCATATCCTATCCTATCCTCTATCATGTCCTATCCTCTATCGTATCCTATCTTCTATCCTATCATATCCTCTATCCTATCCTATACTCTATCCTATCCTATCCTCAATCCTATCCTATCCTCTATCCTATCCTATCCTCTATGATATCCTATCCTCTATCCTATTATATCCTCAATCCTATCCTATCCTCAATCCAATCCTATACTCATTCCTATCCTATCCTCTATCGTACCCTATCCTCTATCCTATCCAATCCTCTATCCTATCCTCTATCCTATCCTCTCCTCTATCCTATCCTATCTTCTATACTATCCTATCCTCTATCCTATCCAATCCCCTATCCTATCCTCTACCCTATAATACCATGTATCCTATCCTATTCTCTATCCTATCCTATCCTATCCTCTATCGTAATCTCTATCCTATCCTATCCACTATCCTAGCCTATCCTCAATCCTATCCTATCCTCTATCATATCCTACCCTCTATCCTATCCTATCCGCTATCCTATCCTATCCTCTATCCTATCCTCTCCTCAATCCTATCCTATCATCAATCCTAACCTATCCTCTATCCTATCCTATTCTCTATCCTATCCTATCCTCTATCCTATCCTATCCTCTATCCTATCCAATCCTCTATCCTATCCTCTATCCTATCCTGTCCTCTATCCTATCCCATCTTCTATCCTATCCTATTCTCTATCCTATCCTATCCTCTATCCTATCCTATCCTCTATCGTATTCTATCCACTATCCTATCCAATCCATTATCCTATCCTCTGTCCTATCCTATTATCTATCCTATCCTTTCCTCTATAATATCGTATCTTCTATCGTATCCTATCCTCTATCCTATCCAATCCTCTATCCTATCCTCTATCCTATCCTATCCTCTATCCTATCCTATCCTCTATCCTATCCTATCCTCAATCCTATCCTATCCTATCCTCAATCCTGTCCGATCCTCCATCCTATCCAATCCCCTATCCTATCCTTAATCCTATCCTATCCTCATTCCTATCCTATATTCAATCCTATCCTATCCTCATTCCTATCCTATCCTCAATCCTATCGTATCCTCTATCCTTTAGTATCCTCTATCCTATCCTATCCTCTCTCCTATCCTATCCTCAATCCTATCCTATACTCAATCCTATCCTATCCTATCCTCTATCCTATAATATCCTCTATCCCATCCTAATCTCTATCCTATCAATCCCCTATCCTATCCTCTATCCTATCCTCTATCCTATCCAATTCTCTATCCTATCCTATCCTCTATCATATCCTGTACTCTATTCTATCCTATCCTCTATCTTATCATATCCTCTATCCTATCCTATACTCAATCCAATCCTATACTCTATCCTATCCTATCCTCTATCCTAACTTATCCTCTATCCTATCCTATCCGCAATCCTATCCTATCCTCAATCCTATCCTATCCTCTATCCTATCCTCTTCTCTATCCTATCCTATCCTCTATCCTATCCTATCCTCAATCCTATCCTATCCTCTATCCTATCCTATCCTCTTATCGTATCATATCCTCTGTCCTATCCTCCATCCTATCCTATTCTCTATCCTATCCTTTCCTCTATAATATCGTCTCTTCTATCGTATCCCATCCTCTATCCTATCCTATCCTCCATCCTATCCTATCCTCTATCCTATTCAATCTCATATCATATCCTATCCTCTATCATATCCTATCCTCTATCGTATCATATCCTCTATCCTATCCAATCCTCTATCCTATCCTCTATCCTATCCTCTATCCTATCCTATCCTCTATCCTATCCTATCCTCTATCCTATCCTCTATCCTATCCTCTATCCTGTCCTATCCTCTATCCTATCCTATCCTATCCTCCATCCTGTCCGATCCTCCATCCTATGCAATCCCCTATCCTATCCTCAATCCTATCCTATCCTCATTCCTATCCTATCCTCAATCCTATCCTTTCCTCATTCCTATCCTATCCTAAATCCTATCGTATCCTCTATCCTATAGTATCCTCTATCCGATCCTATCCTCTCTCCTATCCTATCCTCAATCCTATCCTATCCTCAATCCTATCCTATCCTATCCTCTATCCTATCCTATCATCTATCATATCCTATCCTCTATCCTATCCAATTCTCTATCCTATCCTATCCTCTATCATATCCTATCCTCTATCCTATCCTATCCTCTATCCTATCCTCTCCTCAATCCTATCCTATTATCAATCGTAACCTATCCTCTATCCTATCCTATTCTCTATCCTATCCTATCCTCTATCCTATCCTATCCTCTATCCCATCCTATCCTCTATCCTATCCTATCCTCTATCCTATCCTCTCCTGAATCCTATCCTATCCTCAATCCTATCCTATCCTCTATCCTATCTTATCCTCTATCCTATCCTCTACTCTATTCTATCCTATCCTCTATCTTATCCTATCCACTATCCTATCCTATCCTCAATCCAATCCTATACTCTATCCTATCCTATTCTCTATCCTATCCTATCCTATCCTCTATCCTATCCTCTATCCTATCCTATCCTCTATCCTATCCTATACTCTATCCTATCCTATCCTCTATCCTATCCTATCCTCTATCCTATTCTATCCTCTATCCTATCCTATCCTCAATCCAATCCTATACTCTATCCTATCCTATCCTCTATCGTATCCTATCCTCTATCCTATCCAATCCTGTATTCCATCCTCTACCCTATCCTATCCTCTACCCTATAATACCATGTATCCTATCCTATTATCAATCCTATCCTATCCTATCCTCTATCCTATCATATCCTCTATCCTATCCTATAATCTATCCTATCCTATCCTCAATCCTATCATATCCTCTATCCTATCCTATCCTCTATGATATCCTATCCTCTATCCCATTGTATCCTCAATCCTATCCTATCCTCAATCCAATCCTATACTCATTCCTATCCTATCCTCTATCGTATCCTATCCTCTATCCTATCCAATCCTCTATCCTATCCTCTATCCTATCCTCTCCTCTATCCTATCCTATCTTCTATCCTATCCTATTCTCTATCCTATCCTATCCTCTATCATATCCTATCCTCTATCCTATCCTATCCTCTATCCTATCCTATCCTGTATCCTATCCTATCCTCTATCCTATCCTATCCTCTATCCTATCCAATCTCATATCCTATCCTATCCTCTATCATGTCCTATCCTCTATCGTATCCTATCTTCTATCCTATCATATCCTCTATCCTATCCTATACTCTATCCTATCCTATTCTCAATCCTATCCTATCCTCTATCCTATCCTATCCTCTATGATATCCTATCCTCTATCCTATTCTATCCTCAATCCTATCCTATCCTCAATCCAATCCTATACTCATTCCTATCCTATCCTCTATCGTATCCTATCCTCTATCCTATCCAATCCTCTATCCTATCCTCTATCCTATCCTCTCCTCTATCCTATCCTATCTTCTATACTATCCTATCCTCTATCCTATCCAATCCCCTATCCTATCCTCTACCCTATAATACCATGTATCCTATCCTATTCTCTATCCTATCCTATCCTATCCTCTATCGTAATCTCTATCCTATCCTATCCACTATCCTAGCCTATCCTCAATCCTATCCTATCCTCTATCATATCCTACCCTCTATCCTATCCTATCCGCTATCCTATCCTATCCTCTATCCTATCCTCTCCTCAATCCTATCCTATCATCAATCCTAACCTATCCTCTATCCTATCCTATTCTCTATCCTATCCTATCCTCTATCCTATCCTATCCTCTATCCTATCCAATCCTCTATCCTATCCTCTATCCTATCCTGTCCTCTATCCTATCCTATCTTCTATCCTATCCTATTCTCTATCCTATCCTATCCTCTATCCTATCCTATCCTCTATCGTATCTATCCACTATCCTATCCAATCCATTATCCTATCCTCTGTCCTATCCTATTATCTATCCTATCCTTTCCTCTATAATATCGTATCTTCTATCGTATCCTATCCTCTATTATATCCAATCCTCTATCCTATCCTCTATCCTATCCTATCCTCTATCCTATCCTATCCTCAATCCTATCCTATCCTATCCTCAATCCTGTCCGATCCTCCATCCTATCCAATCCCCTATCCTATCCTTAATCCTATCCTATCCTCATTCCTATCCTATCCTCAATCCTATCCTATCCTCATTCCTATCCTATCCTCAATCCTATCGTATCCTCTATCCTTTAGTATCCTCTATCCTATCCTATCCTCTCTCCTATCCTATCCTCAATCCTATCCTATACTCAATCCTATCCTATCCTATCCTCTATCCTATAATATCCTCTATCCCATCCTAATCTCTATCCTATCAATCCCCTATCCTATCCTCTATCCTATCCTCTATCCTATCCAATTCTCTATCCTATCCTATCCTCTATCATATCCTGTACTCTATTCTATCCTATCCTCTATCTTATCATATCCTCTATCCTATCCTATACTCTATCCTATTCTATCCTCTATCCTATCCTATCCTCAATCCAATCCTATACTCTATCCTATCCTATCCTCTATCCTAACTTATCCTCTATCCTATCCTATCCTCAATCCTATCCTATCCTCAATCCTATCCTATCCTCTATCCTATCCTCTTCTCTATCCTATCCTATCCTCTATCCTATCCTATCCTCAATCCTATCCTATCCTCTATCCTATCCTATCCTCTTATCGTATCATATCCTCTGTCCTATCCTCCATCCTATCCTATTCTCTATCCTATCCTTTCCTCTATAATATCGTCTCTTCTATCGTATCCTATCCTCTATCCTATCCTATCCTCCATCCTATCCTATCCTCTATCCTATTCAATCTCATATCCTATCCTATCCTCTATCATATCCTATCCTCTATCGTATCCTATCCTCTATCCTATCCAATCCTCTATCCTATCCTCTATCCTATCCTCTATCCTATCCTATCCTCTATCCTATCCTCTTTCCTATCCTCTATCCTATCCTCTATCCTATCCTCTATCCTATCCTATCCTTTATCCTATCCTATCCTATCCTCCATCCTGTCCGATCCTCCATCCTATGCAATCCCCTATCCTATCCTCAATCCTATCCTATCCTCATTCCTATCCTATCCTCAATCCTATCCTTTCCTCATTCCTATCCTATCCTAAATCCTATCGTATCCTCTATCCTATAGTATCCTCTATCCGATCCTATCCTCTCTCCTATCCTATCCTCAATCCTATCCTATCCTCAATCCTATCCTATCCTATCCTCTATCCTATCCTATCATCTATCATATCCTATCCTCTATCCTATCCAATTCTCTATCCTATCCTATCCTCTATCATATCCTATCCTCTATCCTATCCTATCCTCTATCCTATCCTCTCCTCAATCCTATCCTATTATCAATCGTAACCTATCCTCTATCCTATCCTATTCTCTATCCTATCCTATCCTCTATCCTATCCTATCCTCTATCCCATCCTATCCTCTATCGTATCCTATCCTCTATCCTATCCAATCCTGTATTCCATCCTCTACCCTATCCTATCCTCTACCCTATAATACCATGTATCCTATCCTATTATCAATCCTATCCTATCCTATCCTCTATCCTATCATATCCTCTATCCTATCCTATAATCTATCCTATCCTATCCTCAATCCTATCCTATCCTCTATCCTATCCTATCCTCTATCACATTGCATCCTCAATCCTATCCTATCCTCAATCCAATCCTATACTCATTCCTATCCTATCCTCTATCGTATCCTATCCTCTATCCTATCCAATCCTCTATCCTATCCTCTATCCTATCCTCTCCTCTATCCTATCCTATCTTCTATACTATCCTATTCTCTATCCTATCCTATCCTCAATCCTATCGTATCCACTATCGTATGCTCTATACTATCCTATCCTATCCACTATCGTATGCTCTATACTATCCTATCCTATCCACTATCGTATGCTCTATACTATCCTATCCTCTATCCTATCCAATCCCCTATCCTATCCTCTAACCTATAATACCATGTATCCTATCCTATTCTCTATCCTATCCTATCCTATCCTCTATCGTAATCTCTATCCTATCCTATCCACTATCCTAGCCTATCCTCAATCCTATCCTATCCTCTATCATATCCTACCCTCTATCCTATCCTATCCGCTATCCTATCCTATCCTCTATCGTCTCCTCTCCTCAATCCTATCCTATCCTCAATCCTAACCTATCCTCTATCCTATCCTATCATCTATCCTATCCTATCCTCTATCCTATCCTATCCTCTATCCCATCCTAATCTCTATCCTATCAATACCCTATCCTATCCTCTATCCTATCCTATCAACTATAATATCCAATTCTCTATCCTATCCTATCCTCTATCCTATCCTATCCTCTATCCTATCCTCTCTTCAATCCTATCCTATTCTCTATCCTATTCTATCCTCTATCCTATCCTATCCTCAATCCAATCCTATACTCTATTGTATCCTATCCTCTATCGTATCCTATCCTCTATCCTATCCAATCCTCTATCCTATCCTCTATCCAATCCTATACACTATCCTATCCTATCCTCTATCGTATTCTATCCTCTATCCTATCCAATCCTCTATCCTATCCTCTATCTTATCCTATCCTCTATCCTATCCTATCTTCTATCCTATCCTATTCTCTATCCTATCCTATCCTCTATCCTATCCTATCCACTATCGTATGCTCTATCCTATCCTATCCTCTATCCTATCCTATCCTCAATCCAATCCTATCCTCTATCCTATCCTATCCTCTAACCTATCCTATCCTCTATCCTATCCTATCCTCTATCCTATCCTATCCTCTATCCTATCCTATCCTCTATCCTATCCTATCCTCTATCCTATCCTATCCTCAATCCAATCCTATACTCTATTGTATCCTATCCTCTATCGTATCCTATCCTCTATCCTATCCAATCCTCTATCCTATCCTCTATCCAATCCTATACACTATCCTATCCTATCCTCTAACGTATCCTATCCTCTATC
This sequence comes from Halictus rubicundus, assembly GCF_050948215.1. NCBI lineage: Eukaryota > Metazoa > Arthropoda > Insecta > Hymenoptera > Halictidae > Halictus > Halictus rubicundus. The sequence continues at coordinate 490,017 of NW_027488730.1, read as the reverse complement.
CTATCCAATCCTCTGTCCTATCCTATCCTCTATCCTATCCTATCTTCTATCCTATCCTATTCTCTATCCTATCCTATCCTCTATCCTATCCTATCCACTATCGTATGCTCTATCCTATCCTATCCTCTATCCTATCCTATCATCAATCCAATCCTATACTCTATCCTATCCTATCCTCTATCCTATCCTATCCTCTATCCTATCCTATCCTCTATCCTATCCTATCTTCTATACTATCCTATTCTCTATCCTATCCTATCCTCTATCCTATCCTATCCTCTATCCTATCCTATCCTCTATCCTATCCTATCCTCAATCCAATCCTATACTCTATCCTATCCTATCCTCTATCCTAACTTATCCTCTATCCTATCCTATCCTCAATCCTATCCTATCCTCAATCCTATCCTATCCTCTATCCTATCCTCTTCTCTATCCTATCCTATCCTCTATCCTATCCTATCCTCAATCCTATCCTATCCTCTATCCTATCTTATCCTCTATCCTATCCTTTACTCTATTCTATCCTATCCTCTATCTTATCCTATCCACTATCCTATCCTATCCTCAATCCAATCCTATACTCTATCCTATCCTATTCTCTATCCTATCCTATCCTATCCTCTATCCTATCCTCTATCCTATCCTATCCTCTATCCTATCCTATACTCTATCCTATCCTATCCTCTATCCTATCCTATCCTCTATCCTATTCTATCCTCTATCCTATCCTATCCTCAATCCAATCCTATACTCTATCCTATCCTATCCTCTATCGTATCCTATCCTCTATCCTATCCAATCCTGTATTCCATCCTCTACCCTATCCTATCCTCTACCCTATAATACCATGTATCCTATCCTATTCTCTATCCTATCCTCTCCTATCCTCTATCCTATCATATCCACTATCCTATCCTATAATCTATCCTATCCTATCCTCAATCCTATCCTATCCTCTATCCTATCCTATCCTCTATGATATCCTATCCTCTATCCCATTGTATCCTCAATCCTATCCTATCCTCAATCCAATCCTATACTCATTCCTATCCTATCCTCTATCGTATCCTATCCTCTATCCTATCCAATCCCCTATCCTATCCTCTGACCTATAATACCATGTATCCTATCCTATTCTCTATCCTATCCTATCCTATCCTCTATCGTAATCTCTATCCTATCCTATCCACTATCGTATGCTCTATCCTATCCTATCCTCTATCCTATCCAATCCCCTATCCTATCCTCTGACCTATAATACCATGTATCCTATCCTATTCTCTATCCTATCCTATCCTATCCTCTATCGTAATCTCTATCCTATCCTATCCACTATCGTATGCTCTATCCTATCCTATCCTCTATCCTATCCTATCCTCTATCCTATCCTATCCTCTATCCTATCCTATCCTCAATCCAATCCTATACTCTATTGTATCCTATCCTCTATCGTATCCTATCCTCTATCCTATCCAATCCTCTATCCTATCCTCTATCCAATCCTATACACTATCCTATCCTATCCTCTAACGTATCCTATCCTCTATCCTATCCAATCCTCTGTCCTATCCTATCCTCTATCCTATCCTATCTTCTATCCTATCCTATTCTCTATCCTATCCTATCCTCTATCCTATCCTATCCACTATCGTATGCTCTATCCTATCCTATCCTCTATCCTATCCTATCATCAATCCAATCCTATACTCTATCCTATCCTATCCTCTATCCTATCCTATCCTCTATCCTATCCTATCCTCTATCCTATCCTATCTTCTATACTATCCTATTCTCTATCCTATCCTATCCTCTATCCTATCCTATCCTCTATCCTATCCTATCCTCTATCCTATCCTATCCTCAATCCAATCCTATACTCTATCCTATCCTATCCTCTATCCTAACTTATCCTCTATCCTATCCTATCCTCAATCCTATCCTATCCTCAATCCTATCCTATCCTCTATCCTATCCTCTTCTCTATCCTATCCTATCCTCTATCCTATCCTATCCTCAATCCTATCCTATCCTCTATCCTATCTTATCCTCTATCCTATCCTTTACTCTATTCTATCCTATCCTCTATCTTATCCTATCCACTATCCTATCCTATCCTCAATCCAATCCTATACTCTATCCTATCCTATTCTCTATCCTATCCTATCCTATCCTCTATCCTATCCTCTATCCTATCCTATCCTCTATCCTATCCTATACTCTATCCTATCCTATCCTCTATCCTATCCTATCCTCTATCCTATTCTATCCTCTATCCTATCCTATCCTCAATCCAATCCTATACTCTATCCTATCCTATCCTCTATCGTATCCTATCCTCTATCCTATCCAATCCTGTATTCCATCCTCTACCCTATCCTATCCTCTACCCTATAATACCATGTATCCTATCCTATTCTCTATCCTATCCTCTCCTATCCTCTATCCTATCATATCCACTATCCTATCCTATAATCTATCCTATCCTATCCTCAATCCTATCCTATCCTCTATCCTATCCTATCCTCTATGATATCCTATCCTCTATCCCATTGTATCCTCAATCCTATCCTATCCTCAATCCAATCCTATACTCATTCCTATCCTATCCTCTATCGTATCCTATCCTCTATCCTATCCAATCCCCTATCCTATCCTCTGACCTATAATACCATGTATCCTATCCTATTCTCTATCCTATCCTATCCTATCCTCTATCGTAATCTCTATCCTATCCTATCCACTATCGTATGCTCTATCCTATCCTATCCTCTATCCTATCCTATCCTCAATCCAATCCTATCCTCTATCCTATCCTATCCTCTATCGTCTCCTCTCCTCAATCCTATCCTATCCTCAATCCTAACCTATCCTCTATCCAATCCTATACTCTATTGTATCCTATCCTCTATCGTATCCTATCCTCTATCCTATCCAATCCTCTATCCTATCCTATCCTATATCCTATCCTATCCTCTATCCTATCCTATCCTCTATCCAATCCTATACACTATCCTATCCTATCCTCTATCGTATCCTATCCTGTATCCTATCCAATCCTCTATCCTATCCTCTATCCAATCCTCTATCCTATCCTCTATCCTATCCTATCCTCTATCCTATCCTATCTTCTATCCTATCCTATTCTCTATCCTATCCTATCCTCTATCCTATCCAATCCTCTATCCTATCCTCTATCCTATCCTATCCTCTATCCTACCCTATCCTCAATCCAATCCTATACTCTATCCTATCCTATCCTCTATCCTATCCTATCCTCTATCCTATCCTATCTTCTATACTATCCTATTCTCTATACTATCCTATCCTCTATCCTATCCTATCCTCTATCCTATCCTATCCTCTATCCAATCCTATCCTCTATCCTATCCTATCCTCTATCGTCTCCTCTCCTCAATCCTATCCTATCCTCAATCCTAACCTATCCTCTATCCAATCCTATACTCTATTGTATCCTATCCTCTATCGTATCCTATCCTCTATCCTATCCAATCCTCTATCCTATCCTATCCTCTATCCTATCCTATCCTCTATCCTATCCAATCCCCTATCCTATCCTCTGACCTATAATACCATGTATCCTATCCTATTCTCTATCCTATCCTATCCTATCCTCTATCGTAATCTCTATCCTATCCTATCCACTATCGTATGCTCTATCCTATCCTATCCTCTATCCTATCCTATCCTCTATCCTATCCTATCCTCTATCCTATCCTATCCTCAATCCAATCCTATACTCTATTGTATCCTATCCTCTATCGTATCCTATCCTCTATCCTATCCAATCCTCTATCCTATCCTCTATCCAATCCTATACACTATCCTATCCTATCCTCTAACGTATCCTATCCTCTATCCTATCCAATCCTCTGTCCTATCCTATCCTCTATCCTATCCTATCTTCTATCCTATCCTATTCTCTATCCTATCCTATCCTCTATCCTATCCTATCCACTATCGTATGCTCTATCCTATCCTATCCTCTATCCTATCCTATCATCAATCCAATCCTATACTCTATCCTATCCTATCCTCTATCCTATCCTATCCTCTATCCTATCCTATCCTCTATCCTATCCTATCTTCTATACTATCCTATTCTCTATCCTATCCTATCCTCTATCCTATCCTATCCTCTATCCTATCCTATCCTCTATCCTATCCTATCCTCAATCCAATCCTATACTCTATCCTATCCTATCCTCTATCCTAACTTATCCTCTATCCTATCCTAACCTCAATCCTATCCTATCCTCAATCCTATCCTATCCTCTATCCTATCCTCTTCTCTATCCTATCCTATCCTCTATCCTATCCTATCCTCAATCCTATCCTATCCTCTATCCTATCTTATCCTCTATCCTATCCTTTACTCTATTCTATCCTATCCTCTATCTTATCCTATCCACTATCCTATCCTATCCTCAATCCAATCCTATACTCTATCCTATCCTATTCTCTATCCTATCCTATCCTATCCTCTATCCTATCCTCTATCCTATCCTATCCTCTATCCTATCCTATACTCTATCCTATCCTATCCTCTATCCTATCCTATCCTCTATCCTATTCTATCCTCTATCCTATCCTATCCTCAATCCAATCCTATACTCTATCCTATCCTATCCTCTATCGTATCCTATCCTCTATCCTATCCAATCCTGTATTCCATCCTCTACCCTATCCTATCCTCTACCCTATAATACCATGTATCCTATCCTATTCTCTATCCTATCCTCTCCTATCCTCTATCCTATCATATCCACTATCCTATCCTATAATCTATCCTATCCTATCCTCAATCCTATCCTATCCTCTATCCTATCCTATCCTCTATGATATCCTATCCTCTATCCCATTGTATCCTCAATCCTATCCTATCCTCAATCCAATCCTATACTCATTCCTATCCTATCCTCTATCGTATCCTATCCTCTATCCTATCCAATCCCCTATCCTATCCTCTGACCTATAATACCATGTATCCTATCCTATTCTCTATCCTATCCTATCCTATCCTCTATCGTAATCTCTATCCTATCCTATCCACTATCGTATGCTCTATCCTATCCTATCCTCTATCCTATCCTATCCTCAATCCAATCCTATCCTCTATCCTATCCTATCCTCTATCGTCTCCTCTCCTCAATCCTATCCTATCCTCAATCCTAACCTATCCTCTATCCAATCCTATACTCTATTGTATCCTATCCTCTATCGTATCCTATCCTCTATCCTATCCAATCCTCTATCCTATCCTATACTCTATCCTATCCTATCCTCTATCCTATCCTATCCTCTATCCAATCCTATACACTATCCTATCCTATCCTCTATCGTATCCTATCCTCTATCCTATCCAATCCTCTATCCTATCCTCTATCCAATCCTCTATCCTATCCTCTATCCTATCCTATCCTCTATCCTATCCTATCTTCTATCCTATCCTATTCTCTATCCTATCCTATCCTCTATCCTATCCAATCCTCTATCCTATCCTCTATCCTATCCTATCCTCTATCCTACCCTATCCTCAATCCAATCCTATACTCTATCCTATCCTATCCTCTATCCTATCCTATCCTCTATCCTATCCTATCTTCTATACTATCCTATTCTCTATACTATCCTATCCTCTATCCTATCCTATCCTCTATCCTATCCTATCCTCTATCCAATCCTATCCTCTATCCTATCCTATCCTCTATCGTCTCCTCTCCTCAATCCTATCCTATCCTCAATCCTAACCTATCCTCTATCCAATCCTATACTCTATTGTATCCTATCCTCTATCGTATCCTATCCTCTATCCTATCCAATCCTCTATCCTATCCTATCCTCTATCCTATCCTATCCTCTATCCTATCCTATCCTCAATCCAATCCTATACTCTATCCTATCCTATCCTCTATCCTAACTTATCCTCTATCCTATCCTATCCTCAATCCTATCCTATACACTATCCTATCCTATCCTCTATCGTATCCTATCCTCTATCCTATCCTATACTCTATGATATCCTATCCTCTATCCCATTGTATCCTCAATCCTATCCTATCCTCAATCCAATCCTATACTCATTCCTATCCTATCCTCTATCGTATCCTATCCTCTATCCTATCCAATCCCCTATCCTATCCTCTGACCTATAATACCATGTATCCTATCCTATCCTCTATCGTATCCTATCCTCTATCCTATCCAATCCTCTATCCTATCCTCTATCCAATCCTATACACTATCCTATCCTATCCTCTATCGTATTCTATCTCTATCCTATCCAATCCTCTATCCTATCCTCTATCTTATCCTATCCTCTATCCTATCCTATCTTCTATCCTATCCTATTCTCTATCCTATCCTATCCTCTATCCTATCCTATCCACTATCGTATGCTCTATCCTATCCTATCCTCTATCCTATCCTATCCTCAATCCAATCCTATCCTCTATCCTATCCTATCCTCTATCCTATCCTATCCTCTATCCTATCCTATCCTCTATCCTATCCTATCTTCTATACTATCCTATTCTCTATCCTATCCTATCCTCTATCCTATCCTATCCTCTATCCTATCCTATCCTCTATCCTATCCTATCCTCAATCCAATCCTATACTCTATCCTATCCTATCCTCTATCCTAACTTATCCTCTATCCTATCCTATCCTCAATCCTATCCTATCCTCAATCCTATCCTATCCTCTATCCTATCCTCTTCTCTATCCTATCCTATCCTCTATCCTATCCTATCCTCAATCCTATCCTATCCTCTATCCTATCTTATCCTCTATCCTATCCTTTACTCTATTCTATCCTATCCTCTATCTTATCCTATCCACTATCCTATCCTATCCTCAATCCAATCCTATACTCTATCCTATCCTATTCTCTATCCTATCCTATCCTATCCTCTATCCTATCCTCTATCCTATCCTATCCTCTATCCTATTCTATCCTCTATCCTATCCTATCCTCAATCCAATCCTATACTCTATCCTATCCTATCCTCTATCGTATCCTATCCTCTATCCTATCCAATCCTGTATTCCATCCTCTACCCTATCCTATCCTCTACCCTATAATACCATGTATCCTATCCTATTCTCTATCCTATCCTCTCCTATCCTCTATCCTATCATATCCACTATCCTATCCTATAATCTATCCTATCCTATCCTCAATCCTATCCTATCCTCTATCCTATCCTATCCTCTATGATATCCTATCCTCTATCCCATTGTATCCTCAATCCTATCCTATCCTCAATCCAATCCTATACTCATTCCTATCCTATCCTCTTTCGTATCCTATCCTCTATCCTATCCAATCCCCTATCCTATCCTCTGACCTATAATACCATGTATCCTATCCTATTCTCTATCCTATCCTATCCTATCCTCTATCGTAATCTCTATCCTATCCTATCCACTATCGTATGCTCTATCCTATCCTATCCTCTATCCTATCCTATCCTCAATCCAATCCTATCCTCTATCCTATCCTATCCTCTATCGTCTCCTCTCCTCAATCCTATCCTATCCTCAATCCTAACCTATCCTCTATCCAATCCTATACTCTATTGTATCCTATCCTCTATCGTATCCTATCCTCTATCCTATCCAATCCTCTATCCTATCCTATCCTCTATCCTATCCTATCCTCTATCCTATCCTATCCTCTATCCAATCCTATACACTATCCTATCCTATCCTCTATCCTATCCTATCCTCTATCCTACCCTATCCTCAATCCAATCCTATACTCTATCCTATCCTATCCTCTATCCTATCCTATCCTCTATCCTATCCTATCTTCTATACTATCCTATTCTCTATACTATCCTATCCTCTATCCTATCCTATCCTCTATCCTATCCTATCCTCTATCCAATCCTATCCTCTATCCTATCCTATCCTCTATCGTCTCCTCTCCTCAATCCTATCCTATCCTCAATCCTAACCTATCCTCTATCCAATCCTATACTCTATTGTATCCTATCCTCTATCGTATCCTATCCTCTATCCTATCCAATCCTCTATCCTATCCTATCCTCTATCCTATCCTATCCTCTATCCTATCCTATCCTCAATCCAATCCTATACTCTATCCTATCCTATCCTCTATCCTAACTTATCCTCTATCCTATCCTATCCTCAATCCTATCCTATACACTATCCTATCCTATCCTCTATCGTATCCTATCCTCTATCCTATCCTATACTCTATGATATCCTATCCTCTATCCCATTGTATCCTCAATCCTATCCTATCCTCAATCCAATCCTATACTCATTCCTATCCTATCCTCTATCGTATCCTATCCTCTATCCTATCCAATCCCCTATCCTATCCTCTGACCTATAATACCATGTATCCTATCCTATCCTCTATCGTATCCTATCCTCTATCCTATCCAATCCTCTATCCTATCCTCTATCCAATCCTATACACTATCCTATCCTATCCTCTATCGTATTCTATCCTCTATCCTATCCAATCCTCTATCCTATCCTCTATCTTATCCTATCCTCTATCCTATCCTATCTTCTATCCTATCCTATTCTCTATCCTATCCTATCCTCTATCCTATCCTATCCACTATCGTATGCTCTATCCTATCCTATCCTCTATCCTATCCTATCCTCAATCCAATCCTATCCTCTATCCTATCCTATCCTCTATCCTATCCTATCCTCTATCCTATCCTATCCTCTATCCTATCCTATCTTCTATACTATCCTATTCTCTATCCTATCCTATCCTCTATCCTATCCTATCCTCTATCCTATCCTATCCTCTATCCTATCCTATCCTCAATCCAATCCTATACTCTATCCTATCCTATCCTCTATCCTAACTTATCCTCTATCCTATCCTATCCTCAATCCTATCCTATCCTCAATCCTATCCTATCCTCTATCCTATCCTCTTCTCTATCCTATCCTATCCTCTATCCTATCCTATCCTCAATCCTATCCTATCCTCTATCCTATCTTATCCTCTATCCTATCCTTTACTCTATTCTATCCTATCCTCTATCTTATCCTATCCACTATCCTATCCTATCCTCAATCCAATCCTATACTCTATCCTATCCTATTCTCTATCCTATCCTATCCTATCCTCTATCCTATCCTCTATCCTATCCTATCCTCTATCCTATTCTATCCTCTATCCTATCCTATCCTCAATCCAATCCTATACTCTATCCTATCCTATCCTCTATCGTATCCTATCCTCTATCCTATCCAATCCTGTATTCCATCCTCTACCCTATCCTATCCTCTACCCTATAATACCATGTATCCTATCCTATTCTCTATCCTATCCTCTCCTATCCTCTATCCTATCATATCCACTATCCTATCCTATAATCTATCCTATCCTATCCTCAATCCTATCCTATCCTCTATCCTATCCTATCCTCTATGATATCCTATCCTCTATCCCATTGTATCCTCAATCCTATCCTATCCTCAATCCAATCCTATACTCATTCCTATCCTATCCTCTTTCGTATCCTATCCTCTATCCTATCCAATCCCCTATCCTATCCTCTGACCTATAATACCATGTATCCTATCCTATTCTCTATCCTATCCTATCCTATCCTCTATCGTAATCTCTATCCTATCCTATCCACTATCGTATGCTCTATCCTATCCTATCCTCTATCCTATCCTATCCTCAATCCAATCCTATCCTCTATCCTATCCTATCCTCTATCGTCTCCTCTCCTCAATCCTATCCTATCCTCAATCCTAACCTATCCTCTATCCAATCCTATACTCTATTGTATCCTATCCTCTATCGTATCCTATCCTCTATCCTATCCAATCCTCTATCCTATCCTATCCTCTATCCTATCCTATCCTCTATCCTATCCTATCCTCTATCCAATCCTATACACTATCCTATCCTATCCTCTATCGTATCCTATCCTCTATCCTATCCAATCCTCTATCCTATCCTATCCTCTATCCTATCCTATCCTCTATCCTATCCTATCCTCTATCCAATCCTATACACTATCCTATCCTATCCTCTATCGTATCCTATCCTCTATCCTATCCAATCCTCTATCCTATCCTCTATCCTATCCTATCCTCTATCCTATCCTATCTTCTATCCTATCCTATTCTCTATCCTATCCTATCCTCTATCCTATCCAATCCTCTATCCTATCCTCTATCCTATCCTATCCTCTATCCTACCCTATCCTCAATCCAATCCTATACTCTATCCTATCCTATCCTCTATCCTATCCTATCCTCTATCCTATCCTATCTTCTATACTATCCTATTCTCTATACTATCCTATCCTCTATCCTATCCTATCCTCTATCCTATCCTATCCTCTATCCAATCCTATCCTCTATCCTATCCTATCCTCTATCGTCTCCTCTCCTCAATCCTATCCTATCCTCAATCCTAACCTATCCTCTATCCAATCCTATACTCTATTGTATCCTATCCTCTATCGTATCCTATCCTCTATCCTATCCAATCCTCTATCCTATCCTATCCTCTATCCTATCCTATCCTCTATCCTATCCTATCCTCAATCCAATCCTATACTCTATCCTATCCTATCCTCTATCCTAACTTATCTTCTATCCTATCCTATCCTCAATCCTATCCTATACACTATCCTATCCTATCCTCTATCGTATCCTATCCTCTATCCTATCCAATCCTCTATCCTATCCTCTATCCTCAATCCTAACCTATCCTCTATCCAATCCTATACTCTATTGTATCCTATCCTCTATCGTATCCTATCCTCAATCCTATCCTATCCTCTATCCTATCCTCTTCTCTATCCTATCCTATCCTCTATCCTATCCTATCCTCTATCGTCTCCTCTCCTCAATCCTATCCTATCCTCAATCCTAACCTATCCTCTATCCAATCCTATACTCTATTGTATCCTATCCTCTATCGTATCCTATCCTCTATCCTATCCAATCCTCTATCCTATCCTATCCTCTATCCTATCCTATCCTCTATCCTATCCTATCCTCTATCCAATCCTATACACTATCCTATCCTATCCTCAATCGTATCCTATCCTCTATCCTATCCAATCCTCTATCCTATCCTCTATCCTATCCTATCCTCTATCCTATCCTATCTTCTATCCTATCCTATTCTCTATCCTATCCTATCCTCTATCCTATCCAATCCTCTATCCTATCCTCTATCCTATCCTCTATCCTATCCTATCCTCTATCCTATCCTATCCTCAATCCAATCCTATACTCTATCCTATCCTATCCTCTATCCTATCCTATCCTCTATCCTATCCTATCTTCTTATACTATCCTATTCTCTATACTATCCTATCCTCTATCCTATCCTATCCTCTATGCTATCCTATCCTCTATCCACTCCTATCCTCTATCCTATCCTATCCTCTATCGTCTCCTCTCCTCAATCCTATCCTATCCTCAATCCTAACCTATCCTCTATCCAATCCTATACTCTATTGTATCCTATCCTCTATCGTATCCTATCCTCTATCCTATCCAATCCTCTATCCTATCCTATCCTCTATCCTATCCTATCCTCTATCCTATCCTATCCTCAATCCAATCCTATACTCTATCCTATCCTATCCTCTATCCTAACTTATCCTCTATCCTATCCTATCCTCAATCCTATCCTATCCTCAATCCTATCCTATCCTCTATCCTATCCTCTTCTCTATCCTATCCTATCCTCTATCCTATCCTATCCTCTATCCTATCCTATCCTCTATCCTATCCTATCCTCAATCCAATCCTATACTCTATCCTATCCTATCCTCTATCCTAACTTATCCTCTATCCTATCCTATCCTCAATCCTATCCTATACACTATCCTATCCTATCCTCTATCGTATCCTATCCTCTATCCTATCCAATCCTCTATCCTATCCTCTATCCTCAATCCTAACCTATCCTCTATCCAATCCTATACTCTATTGTATCCTATCCTCTATCGTATCCTATCCTCAATCCTATCCTATCCTCTATCCTATCCTCTTCTCTATCCTATCCTATCCTCTATCCTATCCTATCCTCTATCGTCTCCTCTCCTCAATCCTATCCTATCCTCAATCCTAACCTATCCTCTATCCAATCCTATACTCTATTGTATCCTATCCTCTATCGTATCCTATCCTCTATCCTATCCAATCCTCTATCCTATCCTATCCTCTATCCTATCCTATCCTCTATCCTATCCTATCCTCTATCCAATCCTATACACTATCCTATCCTATCCTCAATCGTATCCTATCCTCTATCCTATCCAATCCTCTATCCTATCCTCTATCCTATCCTATCCTCTATCCTATCCTATCTTCTATCCTATCCTATTCTCTATCCTATCCTATTCTCTATCCTATCCAATCCTCTATCCTATCCTCTATCCTATCCTATCCTCTATCCTATCCTATCCTCAATCCAATCCTATACTCTATCCTATCCTATCCTCTATCCTATCCTATCCTCTATCCTATCCTATCTTCTATACTATCCTATTCTCTATACTATCCTATCCTCTATCCTATCCTATCCTCTATGCTATCCTATCCTCTATCCAATCCTATCCTCTATCCTATCCTATCCTCTATCGTCTCCTCTCCTCAATCCTATCCTATCCTCAATCCTAACCTATCCTCTATCCAATCCTATACTCTATTGTATCCTATCCTCTATCGTATCCTATCCTCTATCCTATCCAATCCTCTATCCTATCCTATCCTCTATCCTATCCTATCCTCTATCCTATCCTATCCTCAATCCAATCCTATACTCTATCCTATCCTATCCTCTATCCTAACTTATCTTCTATCCTATCCTATCCTCAATCCTATCCTATACACTATCCTATCCTATCCTCTATCGTATCCTATCCTCTATCCTATCCAATCCTCTATCCTATCCTCTATCCTCAATCCTAACCTATCCTCTATCCAATCCTATACTCTATTGTATCCTATCCTCTATCGTATCCTATCCTCAATCCTATCCTATCCTCTATCCTATCCTCTTCTCTATCCTATCCTATCCTCTATCCTATCCTATCCTCTATCGTCTCCTCTCCTCAATCCTATCCTATCCTCAATCCTAACCTATCCTCTATCCAATCCTATACTCTATTGTATCCTATCCTCTATCGTATCCTATCCTCTATCCTATCCAATCCTCTATCCTATCCTATCCTCTATCCTATCCTATCCTCTATCCTATCCTATCCTCTATCCAATCCTATACACTATCCTATCCTATCCTCAATCGTATCCTATCCTCTATCCTATCCAATCCTCTATCCTATCCTCTATCCTATCCTATCCTCTATCCTATCCTATCTTCTATCCTATCCTATTCTCTATCCTATCCTATCCTCTATCCTATCCAATCCTCTATCCTATCCTCTATCCTATCCTCTATCCTATCCTATCCTCTATCCTATCCTATCCTCAATCCAATCCTATACTCTATCCTATCCTATCCTCTATCCTATCCTATCCTCTATCCTATCCTATCTTCTTATACTATCCTATTCTCTATACTATCCTATCCTCTATCCTATCCTATCCTCTATGCTATCCTATCCTCTATCCACTCCTATCCTCTATCCTATCCTATCCTCTATCGTCTCCTCTCCTCAATCCTATCCTATCCTCAATCCTAACCTATCCTCTATCCAATCCTATACTCTATTGTATCCTATCCTCTATCGTATCCTATCCTCTATCCTATCCAATCCTCTATCCTATCCTATCCTCTATCCTATCCTATCCTCTATCCTATCCTATCCTCAATCCAATCCTATACTCTATCCTATCCTATCCTCTATCCTAACTTATCCTCTATCCTATCCTATCCTCAATCCTATCCTATCCTCAATCCTATCCTATCCTCTATCCTATCCTCTTCTCTATCCTATCCTATCCTCTATCCTATCCTATCCTCTATCCTATCCTATCCTCTATCCTATCCTATCCTCAATCCAATCCTATACTCTATCCTATCCTATCCTCTATCCTAACTTATCCTCTATCCTATCCTATCCTCAATCCTATCCTATACACTATCCTATCCTATCCTCTATCGTATCCTATCCTCTATCCTATCCAATCCTCTATCCTATCCTCTATCCTCAATCCTAACCTATCCTCTATCCAATCCTATACTCTATTGTATCCTATCCTCTATCGTATCCTATCCTCAATCCTATCCTATCCTCTATCCTATCCTCTTCTCTATCCTATCCTATCCTCTATCCTATCCTATCCTCTATCGTCTCCTCTCCTCAATCCTATCCTATCCTCAATCCTAACCTATCCTCTATCCAATCCTATACTCTATTGTATCCTATCCTCTATCGTATCCTATCCTCTATCCTATCCAATCCTCTATCCTATCCTATCCTCTATCCTATCCTATCCTCTATCCTATCCTATCCTCTATCCAATCCTATACACTATCCTATCCTATCCTCAATCGTATCCTATCCTCTATCCTATCCAATCCTCTATCCTATCCTCTATCCTATCCTATCCTCTATCCTATCCTATCTTCTATCCTATCCTATTCTCTATCCTATCCTATTCTCTATCCTATCCAATCCTCTATCCTATCCTCTATCCTATCCTATCCTCTATCCTATCCTATCCTCAATCCAATCCTATACTCTATCCTATCCTATCCTCTATCCTATCCTATCCTCTATCCTATCCTATCTTCTATACTATCCTATTCTCTATACTATCCTATCCTCTATCCTATCCTATCCTCTATGCTATCCTATCCTCTATCCAATCCTATCCTCTATCCTATCCTATCCTCTATCGTCTCCTCTCCTCAATCCTATCCTATCCTCAATCCTAACCTATCCTCTATCCAATCCTATACTCTATTGTATCCTATCCTCTATCGTATCCTATCCTCTATCCTATCCAATCCTCTATCCTATCCTATCCTCTATCCTATCCTATCCTCTATCCTATCCTATCCTCAATCCAATCCTATACTCTATCCTATCCTATCCTCTATCCTAACTTATCCTCTATCCTATCCTATCCTCAATCCTATCCTATCCTCAATCCTATCCTATCCTCTATCCTATCCTCTTCTCTATCCTATCCTATCCTCTATCCTATCCTATCCTCTATCCTATCCTATCCTCTATCCTATCCTATCCTCTATCCTATCCTATCCTCTATCCTATCCTATCCTCTATCCTATCCTCTCCTGAATCCTATCCTATCCTCAATCCCATCCTATCCTCTATCCTACCTTATCCTCTATCCTATCCTTTACTCTATTCTATCCTATCCTCTATCTTATCCTATCCACTATCCTATCCTATCCTCAATCCAATCCTATACTCTATCCTATCCTATTCTCTATCCTATCCTATCCTATCCTCTATCCTATCCTCTATCCTATCCTCTATCCTATCCTATCCTCTATCCTATCCTATCCTCTAACGTATCCTATCCTCTATCCTATCCAATCCTCTATCCTATCCTATCCTCTATCCTATCCTATCCTCAATCCTATCCTATCCTCTATCATATCCTATCCTCTATCGTATCATATCCTCTATCGTATGCTCTATCCTACCCTATCCTCTATCCTATCCAATCCCCAATCCTATCCTCTATCCTATCCTATCCTCTATCGTATCCTATCCTCTATCCTATCCAATCCTCTATCCCATTCTATCCTCTATCCTATCCTATCCTCAATCCGATCCTATCCTCTATCCTATCCTATTCTCTATCCTATCCTGTCCTCTATCCTATCCTATCCGCTATCCTATCCTATCCTCTATCCTATCCTACCCTCAATGCTATCCTATCCTCTATCTTATCGTATCCTCTATCCAATCCTATGCTCTATCCTATCCTCTATCCTATCCTTTCCTCTATAATATCGTATCTTCTATCGTATCCTATCCTCTATCCTATCCTATTCTCTATCCCATCCTATTCTCTATCATATCCTATCCTCTATCCTATCCTATCCTCTATCCTATCCTATCCTGTATCCTATCCTATCCTCTATCCTATCCTATCCTCTATCCTATCCAATCTCATATCCTATCCAATCTCATATCCTATCCTATCCTCTATCCCATTCTATCCTCTATCCTATCCTATCCTCAATCCGATCCTATCCTCTATCCTATCCTATTCTCTATCCTATCCTGTCCTCTATCCTATCCTATCCTCTATCCTATCCTATCCTCTATCCTATCCAATCTCATATCCTATCCAATCTCATATCCTATCCTATCCTCTATCCCATTCTATCCTCTATCCTATCCTATCCTCAATCCGATCCTATCCTCTATCCTATCCTAATCTCTATCCTATCCTATCCTATCCTCTATCCTCTCCTCTATCCTATCCTATCTTCTATACTATCCTATCCTCTATCCTATCCAATCCCCTATCCTATCCTCTACCCTATAATACCATGTATCCTATCCTATTCTCTATCGTAATCTCTATCCTATCCTATCCACTATCCTAGCCTATCCTCAATCCTATCCTATCCTCAATCCTATCCTATCATCAATCCTAACCTATCCTCTATCCTATCCTATTCTCTATCCTATCCTATCCTCTATCCTATCCTATCCTCTATCCTATCCTATCCTCTATCCCATCCTAATCTCTATCCTATCAATACCCTATCCTATCCTCTATCCTATCCTATCAACTGTAATATCCAATTCTCTATCCTATCCTATCCTCTATCCAATCCTATCCTCAATTCAATCCTATCCTCTATGCTATAATATCCTCTATCCTATCCTATCCTCTATCCTATCCTATCGTATCCTCTATCCTATCCTCAATCCTATCCTCTATCCTATCCTCTATCCTATCCTCTATCCTATCCTCTATCCTATCCTCTATCCTATCCTCTATCCTATCCTATCCTCTATCCTATCCTATCCTCAATCCAATCCTATACTCTATTGTATCCTATCCTCTATCGTATCCTATCGTCTATCCTATCCAATCCTCTATCCTATCCTCTATCCAATCCTATACACTATCCTATCCTATCCTCTATCGTATCCTATCCTCTATCCTATCCAATCCTCTATCCTATCCTCTATCCTATCCTGTTCTCTATACTATCCTATCTTCTATCCTATCCTATTCTCTATCCTATCCTATCCTCTATCCTATCCTATCCTCTATCGTATTCTATCCACTATCCTATCCAATCCATTATCCTATCCTCTGTCCTATCCTATTATCTATCCTATCCTATCCTCTATCCTCTCCTCTATCCTATCCTATCTTCTATACTATCCTATCCTCTATCCTATCCAATCCCCTATCCTATCCTCTACCCTATAATACCATGTATCCTATCCTATTCTCTATCGTAATCTCTATCCTATCCTATCCACTATCCTAGCCTATCCTCAATCCTGTCCGATCCTCCATCCTATCCAATCCCCTATCCTATCCTTAATCCTATCCTATCCTCATTCCTATCCTATCCTCAATCCTATCCTATCCTCATTCCTATCCTATCCTCAATCCTATCGTATCCTCTATCCTTTAGTATCCTCTATCCTATCCTATCCTCTCTCCTATCCTATCCTCAATCCTATCCTATACTCAATCCTATCCTATCCTATCCTCTATCCTATAATATCCTCTATCCCATCCTAATCTCTATCCTATCAATCCCCTATCCTATCCTCTATCCTATCCTATCCTCTATCCTATCCTATCCTCTATCCTATCCTATCCTCTATCCAATCCTATACACTATCCTATCCTATCCTCTATCGTATCCTATCCTCTATCCTATCCAATCCTCTATCCTATCCTCTATCCTATCCTATCCTCTATCCTATCCTATCTTCTATCCTATCCTATTCTCTATCCTATCCTATCCTCTATCCTATCCAATCCTCTATCCTATCCTCTATCCTATCCTATCCTCTATCCTACCCTATCCTCAATCCAATCCTATACTCTATCCTATCCTATCCTCTATCCTATCCTATCCTCTATCCTATCCTATCTTCTATACTATCCTATTCTCTATACTATCCTATCCTCTATCCTATCCTATCCTCTATCCTATCCTATCCTCTATCCAATCCTATCCTCTATCCTATCCTATCCTCTATCGTCTCCTCTCCTCAATCCTATCCTATCCTCAATCCTAACCTATCCTCTATCCAATCCTATACTCTATTGTATCCTATCCTCTATCGTATCCTATCCTCTATCCTATCCAATCCTCTATCCTATCCTATCCTCTATCCTATCCTATCCTCTATCCTATCCTATCCTCAATCCAATCCTATACTCTATCCTATCCTATCCTCTATCCTAACTTATCCTCTATCCTATCCTATCCTCAATCCTATCCTATACACTATCCTATCCTATCCTCTATCGTATCCTATCCTCTATCCTATCCAATCCTCTATCCTATCCTCTATCCTCAATCCTAACCTATCCTCTATCCAATCCTATACTCTATTGTATCCTATCCTCTATCGTATCCTATCCTCAATCCTATCCTATCCTCTATCCTATCCTCTTCTCTATCCTATCCTATCCTCTATCCTATCCTATCCTCTATCGTCTCCTCTCCTCAATCCTATCCTATCCTCAATCCTAACCTATCCTCTATCCAATCCTATACTCTATTGTATCCTATCCTCTATCGTATCCTATCCTCTATCCTATCCAATCCTCTATCCTATCCTATCCTCTATCCTATCCTATCCTCTATCCTATCCTATCCTCTATCCAATCCTATACACTATCCTATCCTATCCTCAATCGTATCCTATCCTCTATCCTATCCAATCCTCTATCCTATCCTCTATCCTATCCTATCCTCTATCCTATCCTATCTTCTATCCTATCCTATTCTCTATCCTATCCTATCCTCTATCCTATCCAATCCTCTATCCTATCCTCTATCCTATCCTCTATCCTATCCTATCCTCTATCCTATCCTATCCTCAATCCAATCCTATACTCTATCCTATCCTATCCTCTATCCTATCCTATCCTCTATCCTATCCTATCTTCTATACTATCCTATTCTCTATACTATCCTATCCTCTATCCTATCCTATCCTCTATGCTATCCTATCCTCTATCCACTCCTATCCTCTATCCTATCCTATCCTCTATCGTCTCCTCTCCTCAATCCTATCCTATCCTCAATCCTAACCTATCCTCTATCCAATCCTATACTCTATTGTATCCTATCCTCTATCGTATCCTATCCTCTATCCTATCCAATCCTCTATCCTATCCTATCCTCTATCCTATCCTATCCTCTATCCTATCCTATCCTCAATCCAATCCTATACTCTATCCTATCCTATCCTCTATCCTAACTTATCCTCTATCCTATCCTATCCTCAATCCTATCCTATCCTCAATCCTATCCTATCCTCTATCCTATCCTCTTCTCTATCCTATCCTATCCTCTATCCTATCCTATCCTCTATCCTATCCTATCCTCTATCCTATCCTATCCTCAATCCAATCCTATACTCTATCCTATCCTATCCTCTATCCTAACTTATCCTCTATCCTATCCTATCCTCAATCCTATCCTATACACTATCCTATCCTATCCTCTATCGTATCCTATCCTCTATCCTATCCAATCCTCTATCCTATCCTCTATCCTCAATCCTAACCTATCCTCTATCCAATCCTATACTCTATTGTATCCTATCCTCTATCGTATCCTATCCTCAATCCTATCCTATCCTCTATCCTATCCTCTTCTCTATCCTATCCTATCCTCTATCCTATCCTATCCTCTATCGTCTCCTCTCCTCAATCCTATCCTATCCTCAATCCTAACCTATCCTCTATCCAATCCTATACTCTATTGTATCCTATCCTCTATCGTATCCTATCCTCTATCCTATCCAATCCTCTATCCTATCCTATCCTCTATCCTATCCTATCCTCTATCCTATCCTATCCTCTATCCAATCCTATACACTATCCTATCCTATCCTCAATCGTATCCTATCCTCTATCCTATCCAATCCTCTATCCTATCCTCTATCCTATCCTATCCTCTATCCTATCCTATCTTCTATCCTATCCTATTCTCTATCCTATCCTATTCTCTATCCTATCCAATCCTCTATCCTATCCTCTATCCTATCCTATCCTCTATCCTATCCTATCCTCAATCCAATCCTATACTCTATCCTATCCTATCCTCTATCCTATCCTATCCTCTATCCTATCCTATCTTCTATACTATCCTATTCTCTATACTATCCTATCCTCTATCCTATCCTATCCTCTATGCTATCCTATCCTCTATCCAATCCTATCCTCTATCCTATCCTATCCTCTATCGTCTCCTCTCCTCAATCCTATCCTATCCTCAATCCTAACCTATCCTCTATCCAATCCTATACTCTATTGTATCCTATCCTCTATCGTATCCTATCCTCTATCCTATCCAATCCTCTATCCTATCCTATCCTCTATCCTATCCTATCCTCTATCCTATCCTATCCTCAATCCAATCCTATACTCTATCCTATCCTATCCTCTATCCTAACTTATCCTCTATCCTATCCTATCCTCAATCCTATCCTATCCTCAATCCTATCCTATCCTCTATCCTATCCTCTTCTCTATCCTATCCTATCCTCTATCCTATCCTATCCTCTATCCTATCCTATCCTCTATCCTATCCTATCCTCTATCCTATCCTATCCTCTATCCTATCCTATCCTCTATCCTATCCTCTCCTGAATCCTATCCTATCCTCAATCCCATCCTATCCTCTATCCTACCTTATTCTCTATCCTATCCTTTACTCTATTCTATCCTATCCTCTATCTTATCCTATCCACTATCCTATCCTATCCTCAATCCAATCCTATACTCTATCCTATCCTATTCTCTATCCTATCCTATCCTATCCTCTATCCTATCCTCTATCCTATCCTCTATCCTATCCTATCCTCTATCCTATCCTATCCTCTAACGTATCCTATCCTCTATCCTATCCAATCCTCTATCCTATCCTATCCTCTATCCTATCCTATCCTCAATCCTATCCTATCCTCTATCATATCCTATCCTCTATCGTATCATATCCTCTATCGTATGCTCTATCCTACCCTATCCTCTATCCTATCCAATCCCCAATCCTATCCTCTATCCTATCCTATCCTCTATCGTATCCTATCCTCTATCCTATCCAATCCTCTATCCCATTCTATCCTCTATCCTATCCTATCCTCAATCCGATCCTATCCTCTATCCTATCCTATTCTCTATCCTATCCTGTCCTCTATCCTATCCTATCCGCTATCCTATCCTATCCTCTATCCTATCCTACCCCTCAATGCTATCCTATCCTCTATCTTATCGTATCCTCTATCCAATCCTATGCTCTATCCTATCCTCTATCCTATCCTTTCCTCTATAATATCGTATCTTCTATCGTATCCTATCCTCTATCCTATCCTATCCTCTATCCTATCCTATCCTCTATCCCATCCTAATCTCTATCCTATCAATACCCTATCCTATCCTCTATCCTATCCTATCAACTGTAATATCCAATTCTCTATCCTATCCTATCCTCTATCCAATCCTATCCTCAATTCAATCCTATCCTCTATGCTATAATATCCTCTATCCTATC
The DNA here is from genome assembly GCF_050948215.1 of Halictus rubicundus. NCBI lineage: Eukaryota > Metazoa > Arthropoda > Insecta > Hymenoptera > Halictidae > Halictus > Halictus rubicundus. The sequence goes on along the minus strand of NW_027488730.1, from coordinate 468,296 downwards.
CTATCCTCTATCCTATCCTATCGTATCCTCTATCCTATCCTCAATCCTATCCTCTATCCTATCCTCTATCCTATCCTCTATCCTATCCTCTATCCTATCCTCTATCCTATCCTCTATCCTATCCTATCCTCTATCCTATCCTATCCTCTATCCTATCCTATCCTCAATCCAATCCTATACTCTATTGTATCCTATCCTCTATCGTATCCTATCGTCTATCCTATCCAATCCTCTATCCTATCCTCTATCCAATCCTATACACTATCCTATCCTATCCTCTATCGTATCCTATCCTCTATCCTATCCAATCCTCTATCCTATCCTCTATCCTATCCTGTTCTCTATACTATCCTATCTTCTATCCTATCCTATTCTCTATCCTATCCTATCCTCTATCCTATCCTATCCTCTATCGTATTCTATCCACTATCCTATCCAATCCATTATCCTATCCTCTGTCCTATCCTATTATCTATCCTATCCTATCCTCTATCCTATCCAATCCTCTATCCTATCCTCTATCCTATCCTCTATCCTATCCTATCCTCTATCCTATCCTCTATCCTATCCTCTATCCTATCCTCTATCCTATCCTCTATCCTATCCTATCCTCTATCCTATCCTATCCTCTATCCTATCCTCTCCTCAATCCTATCCTATTATCAATCGTAACCTATCCTCTATCCTATCCTATTCTCTATCCTATCCTATCCTCTATCCTATCCTATCCTCTATCCTATCCTATCCTCTATCCTATCCTCTCCTGAATCCTATCCTATCCTCAATCCTATCCTATCCTCTATCCTATCTTATCCTCTATCCTATCCTTTACTCTATTCTATCCTATCCTCTATCTTATCCTATCCACTATCCTATCCTATCCTCAATCCAATCCTATACTCTATCCTATCCTATTCTCTATCCTATCCTATCCTATCCTCTATCCTATCCTCTATCCTATCCTATCCTCTATCCTATCCTATACTCTATCCTATCCTATCCTCTATCCTATCCTATCCTCTATCCTATTCTATCCTCTATCCTATCCTATCCTCAATCCAATCCTATACTCTATCCTATCCTATCCTCTATCGTATCCTATCCTCTATCCTATCCAATCCTGTATTCCATCCTCTACCCTATCCTATCCTCTACCCTATAATACCATGTATCCTATCCTATTCTCAATCCTATCCTATCCTATCCTCTATCCTATCATATCCTCTATCCTATCCTATAATCTATCCTATCCTATCCTCAATCCTATCCTATCCTCTATCCTATCCTATCCTCTATGATATCCTATCCTCTATCCCATTGTATCCACAATCCTATCCTATCCTCAATCCAATCCTATACTCATTCCTATCCTATCCTCTATCGTATCCTATCCTCTATCCTATCCAATCCTCTATCCTATTCTCTATCCTATCCTCTCCTCTATCCTATCCTATCTTCTATACTATCCTATTCTCTATCCTATCCTATCCTCTATCCTATCCTATCCTATCCTCTATCGTAATCTCTATCCTATCCTATCCACTATCCTAGCCTATCCTCAATCCTATCCTATCCTCTATCATATCCTACACTCTATCCTATCCTATCCGCTATCCTATCCTATCCTCTATCGTCTCCTCTCCTCAATCCTATCCTATCCTCAATCCTAACCTATCCTCTATCCTATCCTATTCTCTATCCTATCCTATCCTCTATCCTATCCTATCCTCTATCATATCCTATCCTCTATCCCATCCTAATCTCTATCCTATCAATACCCTATCCTATCCTCTATCCTATCCTATCAATTATAATATCCAATTCTCTATCCTATCCTATCCTCTATCCAATCCTATCCTCAATTCAATCCTATCCTCTATCCTATAATATCCTCTATCCTATCCTATCCTTTCCTCTATCCTATCCTAACGTATCCTCTATCCTATCCTCTATCCTATCCTCTATCCTATCCTATCCTCTATCCTATCCTATCCTCTATCCTATCCTCTCTTCAATCCTATCCTATTCTCTATCCTATTCTATCCTCTATCCTATCCTATCCTCAATCCAATCCTATACACTATCTTATCCTATCCTCTATCGTATCCTATCCTCTATCCTATCCAATCCTCTATCCTATCCTCTATCTTATCCTATCCTCTATCCTATCCTATATTCTATCCTATCCTATTCTCTATCCTATCCTATCCTCTATCCTATCCTATCCACTATCGTATGCTCTATCCTATCCTATCCTCTATCCTATCCTATCCTCAATCCAATCCTATCCTCTATCCTATCCTATCCTCTATCCTATCCTATCCTCTATCCTATCCTATCCTCTATACTATCCTATCCTCTATCCTATCCTATCCTCTATCCTATCCTATCCTCAATCCAATCCTATACTCTATTGTATCCTATCCTCTATCGTATCCTATCCTCTATCCTATCCAATCCTCTATCCTATCCTCTATCCAATCCTATACACTATCCTATCCTATCCTCTAACGTATCCTATCCTCTATCCTATCCAATCCTCTATCCTATCCTATCCTCTATCCTATCCTATCTTCTATCCTATCCTATTCTCTATCCTATCCTATCCTCTATCCTATCCTATCCACTATCGTATGCTCTATCCTATCCTATCCTCTATCCTATCCTATCCTCAATCCAATCCTATACTCTATCCTATCCTATCCTCTATCCTATCCTATCCTCTATCCTATCCTATCCTCTATCCTATCCTATCTTCTATACTATCCTATTCTCTATCCTATCCTATCCTCTATCCTATCCTATCCTCTATCCTATCCTATCCTCTATCCTATCCTATCCTCAATCCAATCCTATACTCTATCCTATCCTATCTTCTATCCTAACTTATCCTCTATCCTATCCTATCCTCAATCCTATCCTATCCTCAATCCTATCCTATCCTCTATCCTATCCTCTTCTCTATCCTATCCTATCCTCTATCCTATCCTAGTCCTCAATCCTATCCTATCCTCTATCCTATCTTATCCTCTATCCTATCCTTTACTCTATTCTATCCTATCCTCTATCTTATCCTATCCACTATCCTATCCTATCCTCAATCCAATCCTATACTCTATCCTATCCTATTCTCTATCCTACCCTATCCTATCCTCTATCCTATCCTCTATCCTATCCTATTCTCTATCCTATCCTATCCTCTATCCTATCCTCTATCCTATCCTATCCTCTATCCTATCCTATACTCTATCCTATCCTATCCTATCCTCTATCCTATTCTATCCTCTATACTATCCTATCCTCAATCCAATCCTATACTCTATCCTATCCTATCCACTATCCTATCCTATCCTCAATCCAATCCTATACTCTATCCTATCCTATTCTCTATCCTATCCTATCCTATCCTCTATCCTATCCTCTATCCTATCCTCTATCCTATCCTATCCTCTATCCTATCCTATCCTCAATCCAATCCTATACTCTATCCTATCCTATCCTCTATCCTATCCTATCCTCTATCCTATCCTATCTTCTATCCTATCCTATTCTCTATCCTATCCTATCCTCTATCCTATCCAATCCTCTATCCTATCCTCTATCCTATCCTATCCTCTATCCTATCCTATCCTCAATCCAATCCTATACTCTATCCTATCCTATCCTCTATCCTATCCTATCCTCTATCCTATCCTATCTTCTATACTATCCTATTCTCTATCCTATCCTATCCTCTATCCTATCCTATCCTCTATCGTATCCTATCCTCTATCCTATCCAATCCTCTATCCTATCCTCTATCTTATCCTATCCTCTATCCTATCCTATATTCTATCCTATCCTATTCTCTATCCTATCCTATCCTCTATCCTATCCTATCCACTATCGTATGCTCTATCCTATCCTATCCTCTATCCTATCCTATCCTCAATCCAATCCTATCCTCTATCCTATCCTATCCTCTATCCTATCCTATCCTCTATCCTATCCTATCCTCTATACTATCCTATCCTCTATCCTATCCTATCCTATCCTCAATCCAATCCTATACTCTATTGTATCCTATCCTCTATCGTATCCTATCCTCTATCCTATCCAATCCTCTATCCTATCCTCTATCCAATCCTATACACTATCCTATCCTATCCTCTAACGTATCCTATCCTCTATCCTATCCAATCCTCTATCCTATCCTATCCTCTATCCTATCCTATCTTCTATCCTATCCTATTCTCTATCCTATCCTATCCTCTATCCTATCCTATCCACTATCGTATGCTCTATCCTATCCTATCCTCTATCCTATCCTATCCTCAATCCAATCCTATACTCTATCCTATCCTATCCTCTATCCTATCCTATCCTCTATCCTATCCTATCCTCTATCCTATCCTATCTTCTATACTATCCTATTCTCTATCCTATCCTATCCTCTATCCTATCCTATCCTCTATCCTATCCTATCCTCTATCCTATCCTATCCTCAATCCAATCCTATACTCTATCCTATCCTATCTTCTATCCTAACTTATCCTCTATCCTATCCTATCCTCAATCCTATCCTATCCTCAATCCTATCCTATCCTCTATCCTATCCTCTTCTCTATCCTATCCTATCCTCTATCCTATCCTATCCTCAATCCTATCCTATCCTCTATCCTATCTTATCCTCTATCCTATCCTTTACTCTATTCTATCCTATCCTCTATCTTATCCTATCCACTATCCTATCCTATCCTCAATCCAATCCTATACTCTATCCTATCCTATTCTCTATCCTACCCTATCCTATCCTCTATCCTATCCTCTATCCTATCCTATTCTCTATCCTATCCTATCCTCTATCCTATCCTCTATCCTATCCTATCCTCTATCCTATCCTATACTCTATCCTATCCTATCCTATCCTCTATCCTATTCTATCCTCTATACTATCCTATCCTCAATCCAATCCTATACTCTATCCTATCCTATCCACTATCCTATCCTATCCTCAATCCAATCCTATACTCTATCCTATCCTATTCTCTATCCTATCCTATCCTATCCTCTATCCTATCCTCTATCCTATCCTCTATCCTATCCTATCCTCTATCCTATCCTATCCTCAATCCAATCCTATACTCTATCCTATCCTATCCTCTATCCTATCCTATCCTCTATCCTATCCTATCTTCTATCCTATCCTATTCTCTATCCTATCCTATCCTCTATCCTATCCAATCCTCTATCCTATCCTCTATCCTATCCTATCCTCTATCCTATCCTATCCTCAATCCAATCCTATACTCTATCCTATCCTATCCTCTATCCTATCCTATCCTCTATCCTATCCTATCTTCTATACTATCCTATTCTCTATCCTATCCTATCCTCTATCCTATCCTATCCTCTATCCTATCCTATCCTCTATCCTATCCTATCCTCTATCCTATCCTATCCTCAATCCAATCCTATACTCTATCCTATCCTATCCTCTATCCTAACTTATCCTCTATCCTATCCTATCCTCAATCCTATCCTATCCTCAATCCTATCCTATCCTCTATCCTATCCTCTTCTCTATCCTATCCTATCCTCTATCCTATCCTATCCTCTATCCTATCCTATCCTCTATCCTATCCTATCCTCTATCCTATCCTCCCCTGAATCCTATCCTATCCTCAATCCAATCCTATACTCTATCCTATCCTATTCTCTATCCTATCCTATCCTATCCTCTATCCTATCCTCTATCCTAACCTATCCTCTATCCTATCCTATACTCTATCCTATCCTATCCTCAATCCTATCCTATCCTCTATCCTATCCTATCCTCTATGATATCCTATCCTCTATCCCATTGTATCCTCAATCCTATCCTATCCTCAATCCAATCCTATACTCATTCCTATCCTATCCTCTATCGTATCCTATCCTCTATCCTAACCAATCCCCTATCCTATCCTCTGACCTATAATACCATGTATCCTATCCTATTCTCTATCCTATCCTATCCTATCCTCTATCGTAATCTCTATCCTATCCTATCCACTATCGTATGCTCTATCCTATCCTATCCTCTATCCTATCCTATCCTCAATCCAATCCTATCATCTATCCTATCCTATCCTCTATCGTCTCCTCTCCTCAATCCTATCATATCCTCAATCCTAACCTATCCTCTATCCAATCCTATACTCTATTGTATCCTATCCTCTATCGTATCCTATCCTCTATCCTATCCAATCCTCTATCCTACCCTATCCTCTATCCTATCCTATCCTCTATCCTATCCTATCCTCTATCCAATCCTATACACTATCCTATCCTATCCTCTATCGTATCCTATCCTCTATCCTATCCAATCCTCTATCCTATCCTCTATCCTATCCTATCCTCTATCGTCTCCTCTCCTCAATCCTATCCATCCTCAATCCTAACCTATCCTCTATCCAATCCTATACTCTATTGTATCCTATCCTCTATCGTATCCTATCCTCTATCCTATCCAATCCTCTATCCTACCCTATCCTCTATCCTATCCTATCCTCTATCCTATCCTATCCTCTATCCAATCCTATACACTATCTTATCCTATCCTCTATCGTATCCTATCCTCTATCCTATCCAATCCTCTATCCTATCCTCTATCCTATCCTATCCTCTATCCTATCCTATCTTCTATCCTATCCTATTCTCTATCCTATCCTATCCTCTATCCTATCCAATCCTCTATCCTATCCTCTATCCTATCCTATCCTCTATCCTATCCTATCCTCAATCCAATCCTATACTCTATCCTATCCTATCCTCTATCCTATCCTATCCTCTATCCTATCCTATCTTCTATACTATCCTATTCTCTATCCTATCCTATCCTCTATCCTATCCTATCCTCTATCCTATCCTATCCTCTATCCTATCCTATCCTCTATCCTATCCTATCCTCAATCCAATCCTATACTCTATCCTATCCTATCCTCTATCCTAACTTATCCTCTATCCTATCCTATCCTCAATCCTATCCTATCCTCAATCCTATCCTATCCTCTATCCTATCCTCTTCTCTATCCTATCCTATCCTCTATCCTATCCTATCCTCTATCCTATCCTATCCTCTATCCTATTCTATCCTCTATCCTATCCTCCCCTGAATCCTATCCTATCCTCAATCCTATCCTATCCTCTATCCTACCTTATCCTCTATCCTATCCTTTACTCTATTCTATCCTATCCTCTATCTTATCCTATCCACTATCCTATCCTATCCTCAATCCAATCCTATACTCTATCCTATCCTATTCTCTATCCTATCCTATCCTATCCTCTATCCTATCCTCTATCCTATCCTATCCTCTATCCTATCCTATACTCTATCCTATCCTATCCTCTATCCTATCCTATCCTCTATCCTTTTCTATAATCTATCCTATCCTATCCTCAATCCTATCCTATCCTCTATCCTATCTTATCCTCTATCCTATCCTTTACTCTATTCTATCCTATCCTCTATCTTATCCTATCCACTATCCTATCCTATCCTCAATCCAATCCTATACTCTATCCTATCCTATTCTCTATCCTATCCTATCCTATCCTCTATCCTATCCTCTATCCTATCCTATCCTCTATCCTATCCTATCCTCTTATCGTATCCTATCCCCTGTCCTATCCTCCATCCTATCCTATTCTCTATCCTATCCTTTCCTCTATAATATCGTCTCTTCTATCGTATCCTATCCTCTATCCTATCCTATCCTCCATCCTATCCTATCCTCTATCCTATTCAATCTCATATCCTATCCTATCCTCTATCATATCCTATCCTCTATCGTATCCTATCTTCTATCGTATCCTATCCTCTATCCTATCCAATCCTCTATCCTATCCTCTATCCTATCCTATCCTCTATCCTATCCTATCCTCTATCGTATCCTATCCTCTATCCTATCCTCTATCCTATCCTATCCTCTATCCTATCCTATCCTATCCTCCATCCTATCCTATCCTCAATCCAATCCTATCCTCTATCCTATCCTATCCTCTATCCTATCCTATCCTCTATCCTATCCTATCCTCTATCCTATCCTATCCTCTATCCTATCCTATCCTCTATCCTATCCTATCCTCTATCCTATCCTATCCTCAATCCAATCCTATACTCTATTGTATCCTATCCTCTATCGTATCCTATCCTCTATCCTATCCAATCCTCTATCCTATCCTCTATCCAATCCTATACACTATCCTATCCTATCCTCTAACGTATCCTATCCTCTATCCTATCCAATCCTCTATCCTATCCTATCCTCTATCCTATCCTATCTTCTATCCTATCCTATTCTCTATCCTATCCTATCCTCTATCCTATCCTATCCACTATCGTATGCTCTATCCTATCCTATCCTCTATCCTATCCTATCCTCAATCCAATCCTATACTCTATCCTATCCTATCCTCTATCCTATCCTATCCTCTATCCAATCCTATACACTATCCTATCCTATCCTCTAACGTATCCTATCCTCTATCCTATCCAATCCTCTATCCTATCCTATCCTCTATCCTATCCTATCTTCTATACTATCCTATTCTCTATCCTATCCTATCCTCTATCCTATCCTATCCTCTATCCTATCCTATCCTCTATCCTATCCTATCCTCTATCCTATCCTATCCTCAATCCAATCCTATACTCTATCCTATCCTATCCTCTATCCTAACTTATCCTCTATCCTATCCTATCCTCAATCCTATCCTATCCTCAATCCTATCCTATCCTCTATCCTATCCTCTTCTCTATCCTATCCTATCCTCTATCCTATCCTATCCTCTATCCTATCCTATCTTCTATACTATCCTATTCTCTATCCTATCCTATCCTCTATCCTATCCTATCCTCTATCCTATCCTATCCTCTATAATATCCTATCCTCAATCCAATCCTATACTCTATCCTATCCTATCCTCTATCCTAACTTATCCTCTATCCTATCCTATCCTCAATCCTATCCTATCCTCAATCCTATCCTATCCTCTATCCTATCCTCTTCTCTATCCTATCCTATCCTCTATCCTATCCTATCCTCAATCCTATCCTATCCTCTATCCTATCCTATCCTCTATCCTATTCTATCCTCTATCCTATCCTATCCTCAATCCAATCCTATACAATATCCTCTCCTATCCTCTATCGTATCCTATCCTCTATCCTATCCAATCCTGTATTCCATCCTCTACCCTATCCTATCCTCTACCCTATAATACCATGTATCCTATCCTATTCTCTATCCTATCCTATCCTATCCTCTATCCTATCATATCCTCTATCCTATCCTATAATCTATCCTATCCTATCCTCAATCCTATCCTATCCTCTATCCTATCCTATCCTCTATGATATCCTATCCTCTATCCCATTGTATCCTCAATCCTATCCTATCCTCAATCCAATCCTATACTCATTCCTATCCTATCCTCTATCCTATCCTATCCACTATCGTATGCTCTATCCTATCCTATCCTCTATCCTATCCTATCCTCAATCCAATCCTATCCTCTATCCTATCCTATCCTCTATCGTCTCCTCTCCTCAATCCTATCCTATCCTCAATCCTAACCTATCCTCTATCCAATCCTATACTCTATTGTACCCTATCCACTATCGTATCCTATCCTCTATCCTATCCAATCCTCTATCCTATCCTATCCTCTATCCTATCCTATCCTCTATCCTATCCTATCCTCTATCCAATCCTATACACTATCCTATCTTATCCTCTATCGTATCCTATCCTCTATCCTATCCAATCCTCTATCCTATCCTCTATCCTATCCTATCCTCTATCCTATCCTATCTTCTATCCTATCCTATTCTCTATCCTATCCTATCCTCTATCCTATCCAATCCTCTATCCTATCCTCTATCCTATCCTATCCTCTATCCTATCCTATCCTCAATCCAATCCTATACTCTATCCTATCCTATCCTCTATCCTATCCTATCCTCTATCCTATCCTATCTTCTATACTATCCTATTCTCTATCCTATCCTATCCTCTATCCTATCCTATCCTCTATCCTATCCTGTCCTCTATCCTATCCTATCCTCTATCCTATCCTATCCTCTATCCTATCCTATCCTCTATCCTATCCTATCCTCAATCCAATCCTATACTCTATCCTATCCTATCCTCTATCCTAACTTATCCTCTATCCTATCCTATCCTCAATCCTATCCTATCCTCAATCCTATCCTATCCTCTATCCTAACCTCTTCTCTATCCTATCCTATCCTCTATCCTATTCTATCCTCTATCCTATCCTATCCTCTATCCTATCCTCTCCTGAATCCTATCCTATCCTCAATCCTATCCTATCCTCTATCCTACCTTATCCTCTATCCTATCCTTTACTCTATTCTATCCTATCCTCTATCTTATCCTATCCACTATCCTATCCTATCCTCAATCTAATCCTATACTCTATCCTATCCTATTCTCTATCCTATCCTATCCTATCCTCTATCCTATCCTCTATCCTATCCTATCATCTATCCTATCCTATACTCTATCCTATCCTATCCTCTATCCTATCCTATCCTCTATCCTATTCTATAATCTATCCTATCCTATCCTCAATCCTATCCTATCCTCTATCCTATCTTATCCTCTATCCTATCCTTTACTCTATTCTATCCTATCCTCTATCTTATCCTATCCACTATCCTATCCTATCCTCAATCCAATCCTATACTCTATCCTATCCTATTCTCTATCCTATCCTATCCTATCCTCTATCCTATCCTCTATCCTATCCTATCCTCTATCCTATCCTATCCTCTTATCGTATCCTATCCTCTGTCCTATCCTATCCTGTATCCTATCCTATCCTCAATCCAATCCTATACTCTATCCTATCCTATCCTCTATCCTAACTTATCCTCTATCCTATCCTATCCTCAATCCTATCCTATCCTCAATCCTATCCTATCCTCAATCCTATCCTATCCTCTATCCTATCCTCTTCTCTATCCTATCCTATCCTCTATCCTATCCTATCCTCAATCCTATCCTATCCTCTATCCTATCTTATCCTCTATCCTATCCTTTACTCTATTCTATCCTATCCTCTATCTTATCCTATCCACTATCCTATCCTATCCTCAATCCAATCCTATATTCTATCCTATCCTATTCTCTATCCTATCCTATCCTATCCTCTATCCTATCCTTTATCCTATCCTATCCTCTATCCTATCCTATACTCTATCCTATCCTATCCTCTATCCTATCCTATCCTCTATCCTATTCTATCCTCTATCCTATCCTATCCTCTATCGTATCCTATCCTCTATCCTATCCTCTATCCTATCCTCTATCCTATCCTATCCTCTATCCTATCCTATCCTATCCTCCATCCTATCCTATCCTCAATCCAATCCTATCCTCTATCCTATCCTATCCTCTATCCTATCCTATCCTCTATCCTATCCTATCCTCTATCCTATCCTATCCTCTATCCTATCCTATCCTCTATCCTATCCTATCCTCTATCCTATCCTATCCTCTATCCTATCCTATCCTCTATCCTATCCTATCCTCTATCCTATCCTATCCTCAATCCGATCCTATACTCTATTGTATCCTATCCTCTATCGTATCCTATCCTCTATCCTATCCAATCCTCTATCCTATCCTCTATCCAATCCTATACTCTATCCTATCCTATTCTCTATCCTATCCTATCCTATCCTCTATCCTATCCTCTATCCTATCCTATCCTCTATCCTATCCTATACTCTATCCTATCCTATCCTCTATCCTATCCTATCCTCTATCCTATTCTATCCTCTATCCTATCCTATCCTCTATCGTATCCTATCCTCTATCCTATCCTCTATCCTATCCTCTATCCTATCCTATCCTCTATCCTATCCTATCCTATCCTCCATCCTATCCTATCCTCAATCCAATCCTATCCTCTATCCTATCCTATCCTCTATCCTATCCTATCCTCTATCCTATCCTATCCTCTATCCTATCCTATCCTCTATCCTATCCTATCCTCTATCCTATCCTCTATCCTATCCTCTATCCTATCCTATCCTCTATCCTATCCTATCCTATCCTCCATCCTATCCTATCCTCAATCCAATCCTATCCTCTATCCTATCCTATCCTCTATCCTATCCTATCCTCTATCCTATCCTATCCTCTATCCTATCCTATCCTCTATCCTATCCTATCCTCTATCCTATCCTATCTTCTATACTATCCTATTCTCTATCCTATCCTATCCTCTATCCTATCCTATCCTCTATCCTATCCTATCCTCTATAATATCCTATCCTCAATCCAATCCTATACTCTATCCTATCCTATCCTCTATCCTAACTTATCCTCTATCCTATCCTATCCTCAATCCTATCCTATCCTCAATCCTATCCTATCCTCTATCCTATCCTCTTCTCTATCCTATCCTATCCTCTATCCTATCCTATCCTCAATCCTATCCTATCCTCTATCCTATCTTATCCTCTATCCTATCCTTTACTCTATTCTATCCTATCCTCTATCTTATCCTATCCACTATCCTATCCTATCCTCAATCCAATCCTATACTCTATCCTATCCTATCCTATCCTCTATCCTATCCTTTATCCTATCCTATCCTCTATCCTATCCTATACTCTATCCTATCCTATCCTCTATCCTATCCTATCCTCTATCCTATTCTATCCTCTATCCTATCCTATCCTCTATCGTATCCTATCCTCTATCCTATCCTCTATCCTATCCTCTATCCTATCCTATCCTCTATCCTATCCTATCCTATCCTCCATCCTATCCTATCCTCAATCCAATCCTATCCTCTATCCTATCCTATCCTCTATCCTATCCTATCCTCTATCCTATCCTATCCTCTATCCTATCCTATCCTCTATCCTATCCTATCCTCTATCCTATCCTATCCTCTATCCTATCCTATCCTCTATCCTATCCTATCCTCTATCCTATCCTATCCTCTATCCTATCCTATCCTCAATCCGATCCTATACTCTATTGTATCCTATCCTCTATCGTATCCTATCCTCTATCCTATCCAATCCTCTATCCTATCCTCTATCCAATCCTATACTCTATCCTATCCTATTCTCTATCCTATCCTATCCTATCCTCTATCCTATCCTCTATCCTATCCTATCCTCTATCCTATCCTATCCTCTTATCGTATCCTATCCTCTGTCCTATCCTCCATCCTATCCTATTCTCTATCCTATCCTTTCCTCTATAATATCGTCTCTTCTATCGTATCCTATCCTCAATCCTATCCTATCCTCCATCCTATCCTATCCTCTATCCTATTCAATCTCATATCCTATCCTATCCTCTATCCAATCCTATACACTACCCTATCCTATCCTCTATCGTATCCTATCCTCTATCCTATCCAATCCTCTATCCTATCCTCTATCTTATCCTATCCTCTATCCTATCCTATCTTCTATCCTATCCTATTCTCTATCCTATCCTATCCTCTATCCTATCCTATCCACTATCGTATGCTCTATCCTATCCTATCCTCTATCCTATCCTATCCTCAATCCAATCCTATCCTCTATCCTATCCTATCCTCTATCCTATCCTATCCTCTATCCTATCCTATCCTCTATCCTATCCTATCCTCTATCCTATCCTATCCTCTATCCTATCCTATCCTCTATCCTATCCTATCCTCTATCCTATCCTATCCTCTATCCTATCCTATCCTCAATCCAATCCTATACTCTATTGTATCCTATCCTCTATCGTATCCTATCCTCTATCCTATCCAATCCTCTATCCTATCCTCTATCCAATCCTATACACTATCCTATCCTATCCTCTAACGTATCCTATCCTCTATCCTATCCAATCCCCTATCCTATCCTATCCTCTATCCTATCCTATCTTCTATCCTATCCTATTCTCTATCCTATCCTATCCTCTATCCTATCCTATCCACTATCGTATGCTCTATCCTATCCTATCCTCTATCCTATCCTATCCTCAATCCAATCCTATACTCTATCCTATCCTATCCTCTATCCTATCCTATCCTCTATCCTATCCTATCCTCTATCCTATCCTATCTTCTATACTATCCTATTCTCTATCCTATCCTATCCTCTATCCTATCCTATCCTCTATCCTATCCTATCCTCTATCCTATCCTATCCTCTATCCTATCCTATCCTCAATCCAATTGTATACTCTATCCTATCCTATCCTCTATCCTAACTTATCCTCTATCCTATCCTATCCTCAATCCTATCCTATCCTCAATCCTATCCTATCCTCTATCCTATCCTCTTCTCTATCCTATCCTATCCTCTATCCTATCCTATCCTCAATCCTATCCTATCCTCTATCCTATCTTATCCTCTATCCTATCCTTTACTCTATTCTATCCTATCCTCTATCTTATCCTATCCACTATCCTATCCTATCCTCAATCCAATCCTATACTCTATCCTATCCTATTCTCTATCCTATCCTATCCTATCCTCTATCCTATCCTATCCTCTATCCTATCCTATACTCTATCCTATCCTATCCTCTATCCTATCCTATCCTCTATCCTATTCTATCCTCTATCCTATCCTATCCTCAATCCAATCCTATACTCTATCCTATCCTATCCTCTATCGTATCCTATCCTCTATCCTATCCAATCCTGTATTCCATCCTCTACCCTATCCTATCCTCTACCCTATAATACCATGTATCCTATCCTATTCGCTATCCTATCCTATCCTATCCTCTATCCTATCATATCCTCTATCCTATCCTATAATCTATCCTATAATATCCTCAATCCTATCATATCCTCTATCCTATCCTATCCTCTATGATATCCTATCCTCTATCCCATTGTATCCTCAATCCTATCCTATCCTCAATCCAATCCTATACTCATTCCTATCCTATCCTCTATCGTATCCTATCCTCTATCCTATCCAATCCCCTATCCTATCCTCTGACCTATAATACCATGTATCCTATCCTATTCTCTATCCTATCCTATCCTATCCTCTATCGTAATCTCTATCCTATCCTATCCACTATCGTATGCTCTATCCTATCCTATCCTCTATCCTATCCTATCCTCAATCCTACCCTATCCTCTATCCTATCCTCTTCTCTATCCTATCCTATCCTCTATCCTATCCTATCCTCAATCCTATCCTATCCTCTATCCTATCTTATCCTCTATCCTATCCTTTACTCTATTCTATCCTATCCTCTATCTTATCCTATCCACTATCCTATCCTATCCTCAATCCAATCCTATACTCTATCCTATCCTATTCTCTATCCTATCCTATCCTATCCTCTATCCTATCCTATCCTCTATCCTATCCTATACTCTATCCTATCCTACCCTCTATCCTATCCTATCCTCTATCCTATTCTATCCTCTATCCTATCCTATCCTCAATCCAATCCTATACTCTATCCTATCCTATCCTCTATCGTATCCTATCCTCTATCCTATCCAATCCTGTATTCCATCCTCTACCCTATCCTATCCTCTACCCTATAATACCATGTATCCTATCCTATTCGCTATCCTATCCTATCCTATCCTCTATCCTATCATATCCTCTATCCTATCCTATAATCTATCCTATCCTATCCTCAATCCTATCATATCCTCTATCCTATCCTATCCTCTATGATATCCTATCCTCTATCCCATTGTATCCTCAATCCTATCCTATCCTCAATCCAATCCTATACTCATTCCTATCCTATCCTCTATCGTATCCTATCCTCTATCCTATCCAATCCCCTATCCTATCCTCTGACCTATAATACCATGTATCCTATCCTATTCTCTATCCTATCCTATCCTATCCTCTATCGTAATCTCTATCCTATCCTATCCACTATCGTATGCTCTATCCTATCCTATCCTCTATCCTATCCTATCCTCAATCCAATCCTATCCTCTATCCTATCCTATCCTCTATCGTCTCCTCTCCTCAATCCTATCCTATCCTCAATCCTAACCTATCCACTATCCAATCCTATACTCTATTGTATCCTATCCTCTATCGTATCCTATCCTCTATCCTATCCAATCCTCTATCCTATCCTATCCTCTATCCTATCCTATCCTCTACCCTATCCTATCCTCTATCCAATCCTATACACTATCCTATCCTATCCTCTATCGTATCCTATCCTCTATCCTATCCAATCCTCTATCCTATCCTCTATCCTATCCTATCCTCTATCCTATCCTATCTTCTATCCTATCCTATTCTCTATCCTATCCTATCCTCTATCCTATCCAATCCTCTATCCTATCCTCTATCCTATCCTATCCTCTATCCTATCCTATCCTCAATCCAATCCTATACTCTATCCTATCCTATCCTCTATCCTATCCTATCCTCTATCCTATCCTATCTTCTATACTATCCTATTCTCTATCCTATCCTATCCTCTATCCTATCCTATCCTCTATCCTATCCTATCCTCTACCCTATCCTATCCTCTATCCTATCCTATCCTCAATCCAATCCTATACTCTATCCTATCCTATCCTCTATCCTAACTTATCCTCTATCCTATCCTATCCTCAATCCTATCCTATCCTCAATCCTATCCTATCCTCTATCCTATCCTCTTCTCTATCCTATCCTATCCTCTATCCTATCCTATCCTCTATCCTATCCTATCCCCTATCCTACCTTATCCTCTATCCTATCCTTTACTCTATTCTATCCTATCCTCTATCTTATCCTATCCACTATCCTATCCTATCCTCAATCCAATCCTATACTCTATCCTATCCTATTCTCTATCCCATCCTATCCCATCCTCTATCCTATCCTCTATCCTATCCTATCCTCTATCCTATCCTATACTCTATCCTATCCTATCCTCTATCCTATCCTATCCTCTATCCTATTCTATAATCTATCCTATCCTATCCTCAATCCTATCCTATCCTCTATCCTATCTTATCCTCTATCCTATCCTTTACTCTATTCTATCCTATCCTCTATCTTATCCTATCCACTATCCTATCCTATCCTCAATCCAATCCTATCCTCTATCCTATCCTTTACTCTATTCTATCCTATCCTCTATCTTATCCTATCCACTATCCTATCCTATCCTCAATCCAATCCTATACTCTATCCTATCCTATTCTCTATCCTATCCTATCCTATCCTCTATCCTATCCTCTATCCTATCCTATCCTCTATCCTATCCTATCCTCTTATCGTATCCTATCCTCTGTCCTATCCTCCATCCTATCCTATTCTCTATCCTATCCTTTCCTCTATAATATCGTCTCTTCTATCGTATCCTATCCTCTATCCTATCCTATCCTCCATCCTATCCTATCCTCTATCCTATTCAATCTCATATCCTATCCTATCCTCTATCATATCCTATCCTCTATCGTATCCTATCTTCTATCGTATCCTATCCTCTATCCTATCCAATCCTATATCGTATCCTCTATCCTATCCTATCCTCTATCCTATCCTATCCTCTATCCTATCCTATCCTCTATCCTATCCTATCCTCTATCCTATCCTATCCTCTATCCTATCCTATCCTCTATCCTATCCTATCCTCTATCCTATCCTATCCTCTATCCTATCCTATCCTCTATCCTATCCTATCTTCTATCCTATCCTATCCTCTATCCTATCCAGTCCCGTATCCTATCCTCTATCATATCCTATCCTCTTTACTATAATATCATCTATCCTATCCTATCCTATCCTCTATCCTATCCTATCCTCTATCCTATCCTATCCTTTATCCTATCCTATCCTCTATCGTATCCTATCCTCTATCCTATCCAATCCCATATCGTATCCTCTATCCTATCATATCCTCTATCCTATCCTATCCTCTATCCTATCATATCCTCTATCCTATCCTATCCTCTATCCTATCCTATCCTCTATTCTCTATCCTATCCTATCCTCTATCCTATCCTATCCTCTATCCTATCCTATCTTCTATCCTATCCTATCCTCTATCCTATCCTATCCTCTATCCTATAATATCCTCTATCCTATCCTCTCCTCTATCCTATCCTATCCTCTATCGTATGCTCTATCCTATCCTATCCTATATCCTATCCTATCCTCTATCCTATCCAATCCCGTATCCTCTCCTCTATCCTATCCTATACTCTATCATATCCTAACCTCTATCCTATCTTATCCTCTATCCTATCCTATCCTCAATCCAATCCTATACTCTATCCTATCCTATCCTCTATCCTAACTTATCCTCTATCCTATCCTATCCTCAATCCTATCCTATCCTCAATCCTATCCTATCCTCTATCCTAACCTCTTCTCTATCCTATCCTATCCTCTATCCTATCCTATCCTCTATCCTATCCTATCCTCTATCCTATCCTCTCCTGAATCCTATCCTATCCTCAATCCTATCCTATCCTCTATCCTACCTTATCCTCTATCCTATCCTTTACTCTATTCTATCCTATCCTCTATCTTATCCTATCCACTATCCTATCCTATCCTCAATCCAATCCTATACTCTATCCTATCCTATTCTCTAACCTATCCTATCCTATCGTCTATCCTATCCTCTATCCTATCCTATCATCTATCCTATCCTATACTCTATCCTATCCTATCCTCTATCCTATCCTATCCTCTATCCTATTCTATAATCTATCCTATCCTATCCTCAATCCTATCCTATCCTCTATCCTATCTTATCCTCTATCCTATCCTTTACTCTATTCTATCCTATCCTCTATCTTATCCTATCCACTATCCTATCCTATCCTCAATCCAATCCTATACTCTATCCTATCCTATTCTCTATCCTATCCTATCCTATCCTCTATCCTATCCTCTATCCTATCCTATCCTCTATCCTATCCTATCCTCTTATCGTATCCTATCCTCTGTCCTATCCTCCATCCTATCCTATTCTCTATCCTATCCTTTCCTCTATAATATCGTCTCTTCTATCGTATCCTATCCTCTATCCTATCCTATCCTCCATCCTATCCTATCCTCTATCCTATTCAATCTCATATCCTATCCTATCCTCTATCCAATCCTATACACTATCCTATCCTATCCTCTATCGTATCCTATCCTCTATCCTATCCAATCCTCTATCCTATCCTCTATCTTATCCTATCCTCTATCCTATCCTATCTTCTATCCTATCCTATTCTCTATCCTATCCTATCCTCTATCCTATCCTATCCACTATCGTATGCTCTATCCTATCCTATCCTCTATCCTATCCTATCCTCAATCCAATCCTATCCTCTATCCTATCCTATCCTCTATCCTATCCTATCCTCTATCCTATCCTATCCTCTATCCTATCCTATCCTCTATCCTATCCTATCCTCTATCCTATCCTATCCTCTATCCTATCCTATCCTCTATCCTATCCTCTCCTCTATCCTATCCTATCCTCAATCCAATCCTATACTCTATTGTATCCTATCCTCTATCGTATCCTATCCTCTATCCTATCCAATCCTCTATCCTATCCTCTATCCAATCCTATACACTATCCTATCCTATCCTCTAACGTATCCTATCCTCTATCCTATCCAATCCTCTATCCTATCCTATCCTCTATCCTATCCTATCTTCTATCCTATCCTATTCTCTATCCTATCCTATCCTCTATCCTATCCTATCCACTATCGTATGCTCTATCCTATCCTATCCTCTATCCTATCCTATCCTCAATCCAATCCTATACTCTATCCTATCCTATCCTCTATCCTATCCTATCCTCTATCCTATCCTATCCTCTATCCTATCCTATCTTCTATACTATCCTATTCTCTATCCTATCCTATCCTCTATCCTATCCTATCCTCTATCCTATCCTATCCTCTATCCTATCCTATCCTCAATCCAATTGTATACTCTATCCTATCCTATCCTCTATCCTAACTTATCCTCTATCCTATCCTATCCTCAATCCTATCCTATCCTCAATCCTATCCTATCCTCTATCCTATCCTCTTCTCTATCCTATCCTATCCTCTATCCTATCCTATCCTCAATCCTATCCTATCCTCTATCCTATCTTATCCTCTATCCTATCCTTTACTCTATTCTATCCTATCCTCTATCTTATCCTATCCACTATCCTATCCTATCCTCAATCCAATCCTATACTCTATCCTATCCTATTCTCTATCCTATCCTATCCTATCCTCTATCCTATCCTATCCTCTATCCTATCCTATACTCTATCCTATCCTATCCTCTATCCTATCCTATCCTCTATCCTATTCTATCCTCTATCCTATCCTATCCTCAATCCAATCCTATACTCTATCCTATCCTATCCTCTATCGTATCCTATCCTCTATCCTATCCAATCCTGTATTCCATCCTCTACCCTATCCTATCCTCTACCCTATAATACCATGTATCCTATCCTATTCGCTATCCTATCCTATCCTATCCTCTATCCTATCATATCCTCTATCCTATCCTATAATCTATCCTATCCTATCCTCAATCCTATCATATCCTCTATCCTATCCTATCCTCTATGATATCCTATCCTCTATCCCATTGTATCCTCAATCCTATCCTATCCTCAATCCAATCCTATACTCATTCCTATCCTATCCTCTATCGTATCCTATCCTCTATCCTATCCAATCCCCTATCCTATCCTCTGACCTATAATACCATGTATCCTATCCTATTCTCTATCCTATCCTATCCTATCCTCTATCGTAATCTCTATCCTATCCTATCCACTATCGTATGCTCTATCCTATCCTATCCTCTATCCTATCCTATCCTCAATCCAATCCTATCCTCTATACTATCCTATCCTCTATCGTCTCCTCTCCTCAATCCTATCCTATCCTCAATCCTAACCTATCCACTATCCAATCCTATACTCTATTGTATCCTATCCTCTATCGTATCCTATCCTCTATCCTATCCAATCCTCTATCCTATCCTATCCTCTATCCTATCCTATCCTCTACCCTATCCTATCCTCTATCCAATCCTATACACTATCCTATCCTATCCTCTATCGTATCCTATCCTCTATCCTATCCAATCCTCTATCCTATCCTCTATCCTATCCTATCCTCTATCCTATCCTATCTTCTATCCTATCCTATTCTCTATCCTATCCTATCCTCTATCCTATCCAATCCTCTATCCTATCCTCTATCCTATCCTATCCTCTATCCTATCCTATCCTCAATCCAATCCTATACTCTATCCTATCCTATCCTCTATCCTATCCTATCCTCTATCCTATCCTATCTTCTATACTATCCTATTCTCTATCCTATCCTATCCTCTATCCTATCCTATCCTCTATCCTATCCTATCCTCTATCCTATCCTATCCTCTATCCTATCCTATCCTCAATCCAATCCTATACTCTATCCTATCCTATCCTCTATCCTAACTTATCCTCTATCCTATCCTATCCTCAATCCTATCCTATCCTCAATCCTATCCTATCCTCTATCCTATCCTCTTCTCTATCCTATCCTATCCTCTATCCTATCCTATCCTCTATCCTATCCTATCCCCTATCCTACCTTATCCTCTATCCTATCCTTTACTCTATTCTATCCTATCCTCTATCTTATCCTATCCACTATCCTATCCTATCCTCAATCCAATCCTATACTCTATCCTATCATATTCTCTATCCCATCCTATCCTATCCAATCCTCTATCCTATCCTATCCTCTATCCTATCCTATCTTCTATCCTATCCTATTCTCTATCCTATCCTATCCTCTATCCTATCCTATCCACTATCGTATGCTCTATCCTATCCTATCCTCTATCCTATCCTATCCTCAATCCAATCCTATACTCTATCCTATCCTATCCTCTATCCTATCCTATCCTCTATCCTATCCTATCCTCTATCCTATCCTATCTTCTATACTATCCTATTCTCTATCCTATCCTATCCTCTATCCTATCCTATCCTCTATCCTATCCTATCCTCAATCCAATCCTATACTCTATCCTATCCTATCCTCAATCCAATCCTATACTCTATCCTATCCTATCCTCTATCCTAACTTATCCTCTATCCTATCCTATCCTCAATCCTATCCTATCCTCAATCCTATCCTATCCTCTATCCTATCCTCTTCTCTATCCTATCCTATCCTCTATCCTATCCTATCCTCTATCCTATCCTATCCCCTATCCTACCTTATCCTCTATCCTATCCTTTACTCTATTCTATCCTATCCTCTATCTTATCCTATCCACTATCCTATCCTATCCTCAATCCAATCCTATACTCTATCCTATCATATTCTCTATCCCATCCTATCCTATCCAATCCTCTATCCTATCCTATCCTCTATCCTATCCTATCTTCTATCCTATCCTATTCTCTATCCTATCCTATCCTCTATCCTATCCTATCCACTATCGTATGCTCTATCCTATCCTATCCTCTATCCTATCCTATCCTCAATCCAATCCTATACTCTATCCTATCCTATCCTCTATCCTATCCTATCCTCTATCCTATCCTATCCTCTATCCTATCCTATCTTCTATACTATCCTATTCTCTATCCTATCCTATCCTCTATCCTATCCTATCCTCTATCCTATCCTATCCTCTATCCTATCCTATCCTCAATCCAATTGTATACTCTATCCTATCCTATCCTCTATCCTAACTTATCCTCTATCCTATCCTATCCTCTATCCTATCCTATCTTCTATCCTATCCTATTCTCTATCCTATCCTATCCTCTATCCTATCCTATCCACTATCGTATGCTCTATCCTATCCTATCCTCTATCCTATCCTATCCTCAATCCAATCCTATACTCTATCCTATCCTATTCTCTATCCTATCCTATCCTATCCTCTATCCTATCCTATCCTCTATCCTATCCTATACTCTATCCTATCCTATCCTCTATCCTATCCTATCCTCTATCCTATTCTATCCTCTATCCTATCCTATCCTCAATCCAATCCTATACTCTATCCTATCCTATCCTCTATCGTATCCTATCCTCTATCCTATCCAATCCTGTATTCCATCCTCTACCCTATCCTATCCTCTACCCTATAATACCATGTATCCTATCCTATTCGCTATCCTATCCTATCCTATCCTCTATCCTATCATATCCTCTATCCTATCCTATAATCTATCCTATCCTATCCTCAATCCTATCATATCCTCTATCCTATCCTATCCTCTATGATATCCTATCCTCTATCCCATTGTATCCTCAATCCTATCCTATCCTCAATCCAATCCTATACTCATTCCTATCCTATCCTCTATCGTATCCTATCCTCTATCCTATCCAATCCCCTATCCTATCCTCTGACCTATAATACCATGTATCCTATCCTATTCTCTATCCTATCCTATCCTATCCTCTATCGTAATCTCTATCCTATCCTATCCACTATCGTATGCTCTATCCTATCCTATCCTCTATCCTATCCTATCCTCAATCCAATCCTATCCTCTATCCTATCCTATCCTCTATCGTCTCCTCTCCTCAATCCTATCCTATCCTCAATCCTAACCTATCCACTATCCAATCCTATACTCTATTGTATCCTATCCTCTATCGTATCCTATCCTCTATCCTATCCAATCCTCTATCCTATCCTATCCTCTATCCTATCCTATCCTCTACCCTATCCTATCCTCTATCCAATCCTATACACTATCCTATCCTATCCTCTATCGTATCCTATCCTCTATCCTATCCAATCCTCTATCCTATCCTCTATCCTATCCTATCCTCTATCCTATCCTATCTTCTATCCTATCCTATTCTCTATCCTATCCTATCCTCTATCCTATCCAATCCTCTATCCTATCCTCTATCCTATCCTATCCTCTATCCTATCCTATCCTCAATCCAATCCTATACTCTATCCTATCCTATCCTCTATCCTATCCTATCCTCTATCCTATCCTATCTTCTATACTATCCTATTCTCTATCCTATCCTATCCTCTATCCTATCCTATCCTCTATCCTATCCTATCCTCTATCCTATCCTATCCTCTATCCTATCCTATCCTCAATCCAATCCTATACTCTATCCTATCCTATCCTCTATCCTAACTTATCCTCTATCCTATCCTATCCTCAATCCTATCCTATCCTCAATCCTATCCTATCCTCTATCCTATCCTCTTCTCTATCCTATCCTATCCTCTATCCTATCCTATCCTCTATCCTATCCTATCCCCTATCCTACCTTATCCTCTATCCTATCCTTTACTCTATTCTATCCTATCCTCTATCTTATCCTATCCACTATCCTATCCTATCCTCAATCCAATCCTATACTCTATCCTATCCTATTCTCTATCCCATCCTATCCCATCCTCTATCCTATCCTCTATCCTATCCTATCCTCTATCCTATCCTATACTCTATCCTATCCTATCCTCTATCCTATTCTATCCTCTATCCTATTCTATAATCTATCCTATCCTATCCTCAATCCTATCCTATCCTCTATCCTATCTTATCCTCTATCCTATCCTTTACTCTATTCTATCCTATCCTCTATCTTATCCTATCCACTATCCTATCCTATCCTCAATCCAATCCTATCCTCTATCCTATCCTTTACTCTATTCTATCCTATCCTCTATCTTATCCTATCCACTATCCTATCCTATCCTCAATCCAATCCTATACTCTATCCTATCCTATTCTCTATCCTATCCTATCCTATCCTCTATCCTATCCTCTATCCTATCCTATCCTCTATCCTATCCTATCCTCTTATCGTATCCTATCCTCTGTCCTATCCTCCATCCTATCCTATTCTCTATCCTATCCTTTCCTCTATAATATCGTCTCTTCTATCGTATCCTATCCTCTATCCTATCCTATCCTCCATCCTATCCTATCCTCTATCCTATTCAATCTCATATCCTATCCTATCCTCTATCATATCCTATCCTCTATCGTATCCTATCTTCTATCGTATCCTATCCTCTATCCTATCCAATCCTATATCGTATCCTCTATCCTATCCTATCCTCTATCCTATCCTATCCTCTATCCTATCCTATCCTCTATCCTATCCTATCCTCTATCCTATCCTATCCTCTATCCTATCCTATCCTCTATCCTATCCTATCCTCTATCCTATCCTATCCTCTATCCTATCCTATCCTCTATCCTATCCTATCTTCTATCCTATCCTATCCTCTATCCTATCCAGTCCCGTATCCTATCCTCTATCATATCCTATCCTCTTTACTATAATATCATCTAGCCTATCCTATCCTATCCTCTATCCTATCCTATCCTCTATCCTATCCTATCCTTTATCCTATCCTATCCTCTATCGTATCCTATCCTCTATCCTATCCAATCCCATATCGTATCCTCTATCCTATCATATCCTCTATCCTATCCTATCCTCTATCCTATCATATCCTCTATCCTATCCTATCCTCTATCCTATCCTATCCTCTATTCTCTATCCTATCCTATCCTCTATCCTATCCTATCCTCTATCCTATCCTATCTTCTATCCTATCCTATCCTCTATCCTATCCTATCCTCTATCCTATAATATCCTCTATCCTATCCTCTCCTCTATCCTATCCTATCCTCTATCGTATGCTCTATCCTATCCTATCCTATATCCTATCCTATCCTCTATCCTATCCAATCCCGTATCCTCTCCTCTATCCTATCCTATACTCTATCATATCCTAACCTCTATCCTATCTTATCCTCTATCCTATTCTATACTCTATCCTATCCTTTCCGCTATCCTATCCTATCCTCTATCCTATCCTATCCTCTATCGTATCCTATCCTCTATCCTATCCACTCCTATATCGTATCCTCTAGCCTATCCTATCCTCTATCCTATCCTATCCTCTATCCTATCCTATCCTCTATCCTATCCTATCCTCTATCCTATCCTATCCTCTATCCTATCCTATCCTCTATCCTATCCTATCCTCTATCCTATCCTATCCTCTATCCTATCCTATCCTCTATCCTATCCTATCCTCTATCCTATCCTATCCTCTATCCTATCCTATCCTCTATCCTATCCTATCCTGTATCCTATCCTATCCTCTATCCTCTATCCTATCCTATCCTCTATCCTATTCTATCCTCTATCCTATCCAGTCCCGTATCCTATCCTCTATCATATCCTATCCTCTTTACTATAATATCATCTATCCTATCCTATCCTATCCTCTATCCTATCCTATCCTCTATCCTATTCTATCCTCTATCCTATCCAATCCTATATCCTATTCTCTATACTATCCTATCCTCTATCCTATCCTATCCTCTATCCTATCCAATCCCATATCGTATCCTCTATCCTATCATATCCTCTATTCTATCCTATCCTCTATCCTATCCTATCCTCTATTCTATGCTATCCTCTATCGTATCCTATCCTCTATCCTATCCAATCATATATCGTATCCTCTATCCTATCCTATCCTCTATCCTATCCTATCCTCTTTACTATAATATCATCTACCCTATCCTATCCTATCCTCTATACTATCCTATCCTCTATCCTATCCTATCCTCTATCCTATCCTATCCTCTATCCTATCCTATCCTCTATCCAATCCAATCCTCTATCCTATCCTATCATATCCTCTATCCAGCCTATCCTCTATCCTATCCTATGCTCTATCCTATCCTATCCTCTATCCTATCCTATCCTCTATCCTATCCTATCCTGTATCCTATCCTATCCTCTATCCTATCCAATCCCCTCTCCTCTCCTCTATCCTATCCTATACTCTGTCATATCCTAACATCTATCCTATCTTATCCTCTATCCTATCATATCCTCTATCCTATCCTATCCTGTATCCTATCCTATCCTCTATTCTATCCAATCCCCTATCCTATCATATCCTCTATCCTATCCTATCCTCTATCGTATCGTAT
Source organism: Halictus rubicundus (assembly GCF_050948215.1). NCBI lineage: Eukaryota > Metazoa > Arthropoda > Insecta > Hymenoptera > Halictidae > Halictus > Halictus rubicundus. The sequence goes on along the minus strand of NW_027488730.1, from coordinate 441,321 downwards.
CCTCTATCCTATCCTATCCTGTATCCTATCCTATCCTCTATCCTATCCAATCCTATTTCCTATTCTCTATCCTATCCTATCCTCTATCCTATCCTATCCTCTATCGTATCCTATCCTCTATTCTATCCAATCCCATATCGTATCCTACATCCTATTCTATCCTCTATCCTATCCAATCCTATATCCTATTCTCTATCCTATCCTATCCTCTATCCTATCCTATCCTCTATCGTATCCTATCCTCTATCCTATCCAATCCCATATCTTATCCTCTATCCTATCATATCCTCTATCCTATCCTATCCTCTATGCTATCCTATCCTCTATTCTATCCTATCCTCTATCGTATCCTATCCTCTATCCTATCCAATGCTATATCGCATCCTCTATCCTATCCTATCCTCTATCCTATCCTATCCTCTATCCTATCCAGTCCTCTATCATATCCTCTATCATATCCTATCCTCTTTACTATAATATCATCTATCCTATCCTATCCTATCCTTTATCCTTTCCTATCCTCTATCCTATCCTATCCTCTATCCTCTATCCTATCCTATCCTCTATCCTATCCTATCCTCTATCCTATCCTATCCTCTATCCTATCCTATCCTCTATCCAATCCTATCCTCTATCCTATCCTATCATATCCTCTATCCTATCCTATCCTCTATCCTATCCTATCCTCTATCCTATCCAGTCCCCTATCCTATCCTCTATCATATCCTATCCTCTTTACTATAATATCATCTACCCTATCCTATCCTATCCTCTATCCTATCCTATCCTCTATCCTATCCTATCCTCTATCCTATCCTATCCTCTATCCTATCCTATCCTCTATCCAATCCTATCCTCTATCCTATCCTATCATATCCTCTATCCTATCCTATCCTCTATCCTATCCTATGCTCTATCCTATCCTATCCTCTATCCTATCCTATCCTCTATCATATCCTATCCTCTATCCAATCCTATCCTCTATCGTATCCTATCCTCTATCCTATCTAATCCCATATCGTATCCTATATCCTATCCTATCCTCTATCCTATCCTATCCTCTATTCTATCCTATCCTCTATCGTATCCTATCCTCTATCCTATCCAATCCTATATCGTATCCTCTATCCTATCCTATCCTCTATCCTATCATATCCTCTATCCTATCCTATCCTCTATCATATCCTATCCTCTATCCTATCCTATCCTCTATCCTATTCTATCCTCTATCCTGTCCAATCCTATATCCTATTCTCTATCCTATCCTATCCTCTATCCTATCCTATCCTCTATCGTATCCTATCCTCTATCCTATCCAATCCTATATCGTATCCTCTATCCTATCCTATCCTCTATCCTATCCAGTCCCCTATCCTATCCTCTATCATATCCTATCCTCTTTACTATGATATCATCTATCCTATCCTATCCTATCCTCTATCCTATCCTATGCTCTATCCTATCCTATCCACTATCCTATCCCATCCTTTATCCTATCCTATCCTCTACCCAATCCTATCCTCTATCCTATCCTATCATATCCTCTATCCTATCCTATCCTCTATACTATTGTATCTTCTACCCTACCCTATTCTCTATCCTATCCTATCCAATCCCCTATCCTATCCTCTATCCTATCCTATCCTCTATCATATCCTAGCCTCTATCCTATCCTATGGTCTATCCTATCCAATCCCATACCGTATCCTATCCTCTATCCTATCATATCCTCTATCCTATCCTATCCTGTATCCTATCCTATCCTCTATTCTATCCAATTCCCTATCCTATCCTCTATCCTATCCTATCCTCTATCCTATCCTATCCTATATCCTATCCTATCCTCTATCCTATCCAATCCCCTATCCTCTCCTCTATCCTATCCTATACTCTATCCTATTCTATACTCTATCCTATCCTTTCCGCTATCCTATCCTATCCTCTATCCTATCCTATCCTCTGTCGTATCCTATCCTCTATCCTATCCACTCCTATATCGTATCCTCTAGCCTATCCTATCCTCTATCCTATCCTATCCTCCATCCTATCCTATCCTCTATCCTATCCTATCCGCTATCCTATCCTATCCTCTATCCTATCCTATCCTCTATCCTATCCTATCCTCTATCCTATCCTATCCTCTATCCTATCCTATCCTCTATCCTATCCTATCCTCTATCCTATCCTATCCTCTATCCTATCCTATCCTCTATCCTATCCAGTCCCGTATCCTATCCTCTATCATATCCTATCCTCTTTACTATAATATCATCTATCCTATCCTATCCTCTATCCTATCCTATCCTCTATCGTATCCTATCCTCTATCCTATCCACTCCTATATCGTATCCTCTAGCCTATCCTATCCTCTATCCTATCCTATCCTCTATCCTATCCTATCCTCTATCCTATCCTATCCTCTATCCTATCCTATCCTCTATCCTATCCTATCCTCTATCCTATCCTATCCTCTATCCTATCCTATCCTCTATCCTATCCTATCCTCTATCCTATCCTATCCTCTATCCTATCCTATCCTCTATCCTATCCTATCCTCTATCCTATCCTATCCTCTATCCTATCCAATCCCATATCGTATCCTCTATCCTATCATATCCTCTATCCTATCCTATCCTCTATCCTATCCTATCCTCTATCCTATCCTATCCTCTATCCAATCCTATCCTCTATCCTATCCTATCATATCCTCTATCCTATCCTATCCTCTATCCTATCCTATGCTCTATCCTATCCTATCCTCTATCCTATCCTATCCTCTATCCTATCCTATCCTCTATCCTATCCTATCCTCTATCCTATCCTATCCTCTATCCAATCCTATCCTCTATCCTATCCTATCATATCCTCTATCCTATCCTATCCTCTATCCTATCCTATGCTCTATCCTATCCTATCCTCTATCCTATCCTATCATATCCTCTATCCTATCCTATCCTCTATCCTATCCTATGCTCTATCCTATCCTATCCTCTATCCTATCCTATCCTCTATCATATCCTATCCTCTATCCAATCCTATCCTCTATCGTATCCTATCCTCTATCCTATCTAATCCCATATCGTATCCTATATCCTATCCTATCCTCTATCCTATCCTATCCTCTATTCTATCCTATCCTCTATCGTATCCTATCCTCTATCCTATCCAATCCTATATCGTATCCTCTATCCTATCCTATCCTCTATCCTATCATATCCTCTATCCTATCCTATCCTCTATCATATCCTATCCTCTATCCTATCCTATCCCCTATCCTATTCTATCCTCTATCCTGTCCAATCCTATATCCTATTCTCTATCCTATCCTATCCTCTATCCTATCCTATCCTCTATCGTATCCTATCCTCTATCCTATCCAATCCTATATCGTATCCTCTATCCTATCCTATCCTCTATCCTATCCAGTCCCCTATCCTATCCTCTATCATATCCTATCCTCTTTACTATGATATCATCTATCCTATCCTATCCTATCCTCTATACTATCCTATCCTCTATCCTATCCTATCCTCTATCCTATCCTATCCTCTATCCTATCCTATCCTCTATCCTATCCTATCCTCTATCCAATCCAATCCTCTATCCTATCCTATCATATCCTCTATCCAGCCTATCCTCTATCCTATCCTATGCTCTATCCTATCCTATCCTCTATCCTATCCTATCCTCTATCCTATCCTATCCTCTATCCTATCCTATCCTCTATCCTATCCTATCCTGTATCCTATCCTATCCTCTATCCTATCCAATCCCCTCTCCTCTCCTCTATCCTATCCTATACTCTGTCATATCCTAACATCTATCCTATCTTATCCTCTATCCTATAATATCCTCTATCCTATCCTATCCTGTATCCTATCCTATCCTCTATTCTATCCAATCCCCTATCCTATCATATCCTCTATCCTATCCTATCCTCTATCGTATCGTATCCTCTATCCTATCCTATCCTGTATCCTATCCTATCCTCTATCCTATCCAATCCTATATCCTATTCTCTATCCTATCCTATCCTCTATCCTATCCTATCCTCTATCGTATCCTATCCTCTATTCTATCCAATCCCATATCGTATCCTACATCCTATTCTATCCTCTATCCTATCCAATCCTATATCCTATTCTCTATCCTATCCTATCCTCTATCCTATCCTATCCTCTATCGTATCCTATCCTCTATCCTATCCAATCCCATATCTTATCCTCTATCCTATCATATCCTCTATCCTATCCTATCCTCTATGCTATCCTATCCTCTATTCTATCCTATCCTCTATCGTATCCTATCCTCTATCCTATCCAATGCTATATCGCATCCTCTATCCTATCCTATCCTCTATCCTATCCAGTCCTCTATCATATCCTCTATCATATCCTATCCTCTTTACTATAATATCATCTATCCTATCCTATCCTATCCTCTATCCTTTCCTATCCTCTATCCTATCCTATCCTCTATCCTCTATCCTATCCTATCCTCTATCCTATCCTATCCTCTATCCTATCCTATCCTCTATCCTATCCTATCCTCTATCCAATCCTATCCTCTATCCTATCCTATCATATCCTCTATCCTATCCTATCCTCTATCCTATCCTATCCTCTATCCTATCCAGTCCCCTATCCTATCCTCTATCATATCCTATCCTCTTTACTATAATATCATCTACCCTATCCTATCCTATCCTCTATCCTATCCTATCATCTATCCTATCCTATCCTCTATCCTATCCTATCCTCTATCCTATCCTATCCTCTATCCTATCCTATCCTCTATCCAATCCTATCCTCTATCCTATCCTATCATATCCTCTATCCTATCCTATCCTCTATCCTATCCTATGCTCTATCCTATCCTATCCTCTATCCTATCCTATCCTCTATCATATCCTATCCTCTATCGTATCCTATCCTCTATCCTATCCAATCCTATATCGTATCCTCTATCCTATCCTATCCTCTATCCTATCATATCCTCTATCCTATCCTATCCTCTATCATATCCTATCCTCTATCCTATCCTATCCTCTATCCTATTCTATCCTCTATCCTGTCCAATCCTATATCCTATTCTCTATCCTATCCTATCCTCTATCCTATCCTATCCTCTATCGTATCCTATCCTCTATCCTATCCAATCCTATATCGTATCCTCTATCCTATCCTATCCTCTATCCTATCATATCCTCTATCCTATCCTATCCTCTATCATATCCTATCCTCTATCCTATCCTATCCTCTATCCTATTCTATCCTCTATCCTGTCCAATCCTATATCCTATTCTCTATCCTATCATATCCTCTATCCTATCCTATCCTGTATCCTATCCTATCCTCTATTCTATCCAATTCCCTATCCTATCCTCTATCCTATCCTATCCTCTATCCTATCCTATCCTATATCCTATCCTATCCTCTATCCTATCCAATCCCCTATCCTCTCCTCTATCCTATCCTATACTCTATCCTATTCTATACTCTATCCTATCCTTTCCGCTATCCTATCCTATCCTCTATCCTATCCTATCCTCTGTCGTATCCTATCCTCTATCCTATCCACTCCTATATCGTATCCTCTAGCCTATCCTATCCTCTATCCTATCCTATCCTCCATCCTATCCTATCCTCTATCCTATCCTATCCGCTATCCTATCCTATCCTCTATCCTATCCTATCCTCTATCCTATCCTATCCTCTATCCTATCCTATCCTCTATCCTATCCTATCCTCTATCCTATCCTATCCTCTATCCTATCCTATCCTCTATCCTATCCTATCCTCTATCCTATCCAGTCCCGTATCCTATCCTCTATCATATCCTATCCTCTTTACTATAATATCATCTATCCTATCCTATCCTCTATCCTATCCTATCCTCTATCGTATCCTATCCTCTATCCTATCCACTCCTATATCGTATCCTCTAGCCTATCCTATCCTCTATCCTATCCTATCCTCTATCCTATCCTATCCTCTATCCTATCCTATCCTCTATCCTATCCTATCCTCTATCCTATCCTATCCTCTATCCTATCCTATCCTCTATCCTATTCTATACTCTATCCTATCCTTTCCGCTATCCTATCCTATCCTCTATCCTATCCTATCCTCTATCGTATCCTATCCTTTATCCTATCTACTCCTATATCGTATCCTCTAGCCTATCCTATCCTCTATCCTATCCTATCCTCTATCCTATCCTATCCTCTATCCTATCCTATCCTCTATCCTATCCTATCCTCTATCCTATCCTATCCTCTATCCTATCCTATCCTCTATCCTATCCTCTATCCTATCCTATCCTCTATCCTATCCTATCCTCTATCCTATCCTATCCTGTATCCTATCCTATCCTCTATCCTATCCTATCCTCTATCCTATCCAGTCCCCTATCCTATCCTCTATCATATCCTATCCTCTTTACTATAATATCATCTATCCTATCCTATCCGATCCTCTATCCTATCCTATCCTCTATCCTATCCTATTCTCTATCCTATCCTATCCTCTATCCTATCCTATCCTCTGTCCTATCATATCCTCTATAATATCCTATCCTGTATCCTATCCTATCCTCTATTCTATCCAATCCCCTATCCTATCCTCTATCCTATTCTATCCTCTATCCAATCCAATCCTATATCCTATTCACTATCCAATCCTATCCTATCCTCTATCCTATCCTACCCTCTATCCTATCCTATCCTATATCATATCCTATCCTCTATCCTATCCTATCCTATATCATATCCTATCCTCTATCCTATCCAATCCCCTATCCTATCCTATCCTCTATCCTATCCAGTCCCCTATCCTATCCTCTATCATATCCTATCCTCTTTACTATAATATCAACTATCCTATCCTCTATCCTATCCTATCCTCTATCCTATCCTATCCTATCCTCTATCCTATCCTATCCTCTATCCCATCCTGTCCTCTATCCTATCCTATCCTCTATCCTATCATATCCTCTATCCTATCCTATCCTGTATCCTATCCTATCCTCTATTCTATCCAATCCCCTATCCTATCCTATCCTCTATCCTATCCTATCCTCTATCCTATCCTATCCTCTATCCTATCCTATCCTCTATCCTTTCCTATCCTCTATCCTTTCCTATCCTCTATCCTATCCTATCCTCTATCCTATCCTATCCTCTATCCTATCATATCCTCTATCCTATCCTATCCTGTACCCTATCCTATCCTCTATTCTATCCAATCCCCTATCCTATCCTCTATCCTATCCTATACTCTATCCAATCCTATCCTCTATCCTATCCTATCCTCTATCCTATCCAGTCCCGTATCCTATCCTCTATCATATCCTATCCTCTTTACTATAATATCATCTATCCTATCCTATCCTCTATCCTATCCTATCCTTTATCGTATCCTATCCTCTATCCTATCCACTCCTATATCGTATACTCTAGCCTATCCTATCCTCTATCCTATCCTATCCTCTATCCTATCCTATCCTCTATCCTATCCTATCCTCTATCCTATCCTATCCTCTATCCTATCCTATCCTCTATCCTATCCTATCCTCTATCCTATCCTATCCTCTATCCTATCCTATCCTCTATCCTATCCTATCCTCTATCCTATCCAATCCCATATCGTATCCTCTATCCTATCATATCCTCTATCCTATCCTATCCTCTATCCTATCCTATCCTCTATCCTATCCTATCCTCTATCCAATCCTATCCTCTATCCTATCCTATCATATCCTCTATCCTATCCTATACTCTATCCTATCCTATGCTCTATCCTATCCTATCCTCTATCCTATCCTATCCTCTATCCTATCCTATCCTCTATCCTATCCTATCCTCTATCCTATCCTATCCTCTATCCAATCCTATCCTCTATCCTATCCTATCATATCCTCTATCCTATCCTATCCTCTATCCTATCCTATGCTCTATCCTATCCTATCCTCTATCCTATCCTATCCTCTATCCTATTCTATACTCTATCCTATCCTTTCCGCTATTCTATCCTATCCTCTATCCTATCCTATCCTCTATCGTATCCTATCCTTTATCCTATCTACTCCTATATCGTATCCTCTAGCCTATCCTATCCTCTATCCTATCCTATCCTCTATCCTATCCTATCCTCTATCCTATCCTATCCTCTATCCTATCCTATCCTCTATCCTATCCTATCCTCTATCCTATCCTATCCTCTATCCTATCCTATCCTCTATCCTATCCTATCCTCTATCCTATCCTCTATCCTATCCTATCCTCTATCCTATCCTATCCTCTATCCTATCCTATCCTGTATCCTATCCTATCCTCTATCCTATCCTATCCTCTATCCTATCCAGTCCCCTATCCTATCCTCTATCATATCCTATCCTCTTTACTATAATATCATCTATCCTATCCTATCCGATCCTCTATCCTATCCTATCCTCTATCCTATCCTATTCTCTATCCTATCCTATCCTCTATCCTATCCTATCCTCTGTCCTATCATATCCTCTATAATATCCTATCCTGTATCCTATCCTATCCTCTATTCTATCCAATCCCCTATCCTATCCTCTATCCTATTCTATCCTCTATCCAATCCAATCCTATATCCTATTCACTATCCAATCCTATCCTATCCTCTATCCTATCCTACCCTCTATCCTATCCTATCCTATATCATATCCTATCCTCTATCCTATCCTATCCTACATCATATCCTATCCTCTATCCTATCCAATCCCCTATCCTATCCTATCCTCTATCCTATCCAGTCCCCTATCCTATCCTCTATCATATCCTATCCTCTTTACTATAATATCAACTATCCTATCCTCTATCCTATCCTATCCTCTATCCTATCCTATCCTATCCTCTATCCTATCCTATCCTCTATCCCATCCTGTCCTCTATCCTATCCTATCCTCTATCCTATCATATCCTCTATCCTATCCTATCCTGTATCCTATCCTATCCTCTATTCTATCCAATCCCCTATCCTATCCTATCCTCTATCCTATCCTATCCTCTATCCTATCCTATCCTCTATCCTATCCTATCCTCTATCCTTTCCTATCCTCTATCCTTTCCTATCCTCTATCCTATCCTATCCTCTATCCTATCCTATCCTCTATCCTATCATATCCTCTATCCTATCCTATCCTCTACCCTATCCTATCCTCTATTCTATCCAATCCCCTATCCTATCCTCTATCCTATCCTATCCTCTATCCAATCCTATCCTCTATCCAATCCTATCATATCCTCTATCCTATCCTATCCTCTATCCTATCCTATGCTCTATCCTATCCTATCCTCTATCCTATCCTATCCTCTATCCTATTCTATACTCTATCCTATCTTTCCGCTATCCTATCCTATCCTCTATCCTATCCTATCCTCTATCCTATCCTATCCTCTATCCTATCATATCCTCTATCCTATCCTATCCTGTATCCTATCCTATCCTCTATTCTATCCAATCCCCTATCCTATCCTATCCTCTATCCTATCCTATCCTCTATCCTATCCTATCCTCTATCCTATCCTATCCTATCCTCTATCCTATCCTATCCTCTATCCTATCCTATCCTCTATCCTATCATATCCTCTATCCTATCCTATCCTGTACCCTATCCTATCCTCTATTCTATACAATCCCCTATCCTATCCTCTATCCTATCCTATCCTCTATCCAATCCTATCCTCTATCCTATCCTATCATATCCTCTATCCTATCCTATCCTCTATCCTATCCTATCCTGTATCCTATCCTATCCTCTATTCTATCCAATCCCCTATCGTATCCTCTATCCTATCCTATCCTCTATCCTATCCTATCCTCTATCATATCCTATCCTCTATCCTATCCTATCGTCTATCCTATTCTATCCTCTATCCTATCCAAACCTATATCCTATTCTCTATCCTATCCTATCCTCTATCCTATCCTATCCTCTATCGTATCCTATCCTCTATCCTATCCAATCCCATATCGTATCCTATCCTCTATCCTATCATATCCTCTATCCTATCCTATCCTGTATCCTATCCTATCCTCTATTCTATCCAATTCCCTATCCTATCCTCTATCCTATCCTATCCTCTATCCTATCCTATCCTATATCCTATCCTATCCTCTATCCTATCCAATCCCCTATCCTCTCCTCTATCCTATCCTATACTCTATCCTATTCTATACTCTATCCTATCCTTTCCGCTATCCTATCCTATCCTCTATCCTATCCTATCCTCTGTCGTATCCTATCCTCTATCCTATCCACTCCTATATCGTATCCTCTAGCCTATCCTATCCTCTATCCTATCCTATCCTCTATCCTATCCTATCCTCTATCCTATCCTATCCTCTATCCTATCCTATCCTCTATCCTATCCTATCCTCTATCCTATCCTATCCTCTATCCTATCCTATCCTCTATCCTATCCTATCCTCTATCCTATCCTATCCTCTATCCTATCCAGTCCCGTATCCTATCCTCTATCATATCCTATCCTCTTTACTATAATATAATCTATCCTATCCTATCGTATCCTCTATCCTATCCTATCCTCTATCCTATTCTATCCTCTATCCTATCCAATCCTATATCCTATTCTCTATACTATCCTATACTCTATCATATCCTAACCTCTATCCTATCTTATCCTCTATCCTATTCTATACTCTATCCTATCCTTTCCGCTACCCTATCCTATCCTCTATCCTATCCTATCCTCTATCGTATCCTATCCTCTATCCTATCCACTCCTATATCGTATCCTCTAGCCTATCCTATCCTCTATCCTATCCTATCCTCTATCCTATCCTATCCTCTATCCTATCCTATCCTCTATCCTATCCTATCCTCTATCCTATCCTATCCTCTATCCTATCCTATCCTCTATCCTATCCTATCCTCTATCCTATCCTATCCTCTATCCTATCCTATCCTCTATCCTATCCTATCCTCTATCGTATCCTATCCTCTATCCTATCCAATCCCATATCGTATCCTCTATCCTATCATATCCTCTATCCTATCCTATCCTCTATCCTATCCTATCCTCTATCCTATCCTATCCTCTATCCAATCCTATCCTCTATCCTATCCTATCATATCCTCTATCCTATCCTATCCTCTATCCTATCCTATGCTCTATCATATCCTATCCTCTATCCTATCCTATCCTCTATCCTATCCTATCCTCTATCCTATCCTATCCTCTATCCTATCCTATCCTCTATCCAATCCTATCCTCTATCCTATCCTATCATATCCTCTATCCTATCCTATCCTCTATCCTATCCTATGCTCTATCCTATCCTATCCTCTATCCTATCCTATCCTCTATCCTATTCTATACTCTATCCTATCCTTTCCGCTATCCTATCCTATCCTCTATCCTATCCTATCCTCTATCGTATCCTATCCTCTATCCTATCTACTCCTATATCGTATCCTCTAGCCTATCCTATCCTCTATCCTATGCTATCCTCTATCCTATCCTATCCTCTATCCTATCCTCTATCCTATCCTATCCTCTATCCTATCCTATCCTCTATCCTATCCTATCCTCTATCCTATCCTATCCTCTATCCTATCCTATCCTCTATCCTATCCAGTCCCCTATCCTATCCTCTATCATATCCTATCCTCTTTACTATAATATCATCTATCCTATCCTATCCGATCCTCTACCCTATCCTATCCTCTATTCTATCCTATTCTCTATCCTATCCTATCCTCTATCCTATCCTATCCTCTATCCTATCATATCCTCTATCCTATCCTATCCTCTATCCTATCCTATCCTCTATCCTATCCTATCCTCTATCCTATCCTATCCTCTATCCTATCCTATCCTCTATCCTATCCTATCCTCTATCCTATCCTATCCTCTATCCTATCCTATCCTCTATCCTATCCTATCCTCTATCCTATCCTATCCTCTATCCTATCCTATCCTCTATCCTATCCTATCCTCTATCCTATCCAATCCCATATCGTATCCTACATCCTATCATATCCTCTATCCTATCCTATCCTCTATCCTATCCTATCCTCTATCCTATCCTATCCTCTATCCAATCCTATCCTCTATCCTATCCTATCATATCCTCTATCCTATCCTATCCTCTATCCTATCCTATGCTCTATCCTATCCTATCCTCTATCCTATCCTATCCTCTATCCTATCCTATCCTCTATCCTATCCTATCCTCTATCCTATCCTATCCTCTATCCTATCCTATCCTCTATCCAATATTATCCTCTATCCTATACTATCATATCCTCTATCCTATCCTATCCTCTATCCTATCCTATGCTCTATCCTATCCTATCCTCTATCCTATCCTATCCTCTATCCTATCATATCCTCTATCCTATCCTATCCTCTATCCTATCCTATCCTCTATCCTATCCTATCCTCTATCCTATCCTATCCTCTATCCTATCCTATCCTCTATCCTATCCTATCCTCTATCCTATCCTATCCTCTATCCTATCCTATCCTCTATCCTATCCAATCCCATATCGTATCCTCTATCCTATCATATCCTCTATCCTATCCTATCCTCTATCCTATCATATCCTCTATCCTATCCTATCCTCTATCCTATCCTATCCTCTATTCTCTATCCTATCCTATCCTCTATCCTATCCTATCCTCTATCCTATCCTATCTTCTATCCTATCCTATCCTCTATCCTATCCTATCCTCTATCCTATAATATCCTCTATCCTATCCTCTCCTCTATCCTATCCTATCCTCTATCGTATGCTCTATCCTATCCTATCCTATATCCTATCCTATCCTCTATCCTATCCAATCCCGTATCCTCTCCTCTATCCTATCCTATACTCTATCATATCCTAACCTCTATCCTATCTTATCCTCTATCCTATTCTATACTCTATCCTATCCTTTCCGCTATCCTATCCTATCCTCTATCCTATCCTATCCTCTATCGTATCCTATCCTCTATCCTATCCACTCCTATATCGTATCCTCTAGCCTATCCTATCCTCTATCCTATCCTATCCTCTATCCTATCCTATCCTCTATCCTATCCTATCCTCTATCCTATCCTATCCTCTATCCTATCCTATCCTCTATCCTATCCTATCCTCTATCCTATCCTATCCTCTATCCTATCCTATCCTCTATCCTATCCTATCCTGTATCCTATCCTATCCTCTATCCTCTATCCTATCCTATCCTCTATCCTATTCTATCCTCTATCCTATCCAGTCCCGTATCCTATCCTCTATCATATCCTATCCTCTTTACTATAATATCATCTATCCTATCCTATCCTATCCTCTATCCTATCCTATCCTCTATCCTATTCTATCCTCTATCCTATCCAATCCTATATCCTATTCTCTATACTATCCTATCCTCTATCCTATCCTATCCTCTATCCTATCCAATCCCATATCGTATCCTCTATCCTATCATATCCTCTATTCTATCCTATCCTCTATCCTATCCTATCCTCTATTCTATGCTATCCTCTATCGTATCCTATCCTCTATCCTATCCAATCATATATCGTATCCTCTATCCTATCCTATCCTCTATCCTATCCTATCCTCTTTACTATAATATCATCTACCCTATCCTATCCTATCCTCTATACTATCCTATCCTCTATCCTATCCTATCCTCTATCCTATCCTATCCTCTATCCTATCCTATCCTCTATCCAATCCAATCCTCTATCCTATCCTATCATATCCTCTATCCAGCCTATCCTCTATCCTATCCTATGCTCTATCCTATCCTATCCTCTATCCTATCCTATCCTCTATCCTATCCTATCCTCTATCCTATCCTATCCTCTATCCTATCCTATCCTGTATCCTATCCTATCCTCTATCCTATCCAATCCCCTCTCCTCTCCTCTATCCTATCCTATACTCTGTCATATCCTAACATCTATCCTATCTTATCCTCTATCCTATCATATCCTCTATCCTATCCTATCCTGTATCCTATCCTATCCTCTATTCTATCCAATCCCCTATCCTATCATATCCTCTATCCTATCCTATCCTCTATCGTATCGTATCCTCTATCCTATCCTATCCTGTATCCTATCCTATCCTCTATCCTATCCAATCCTATATCCTATTCTCTATCCTATCCTATCCTCTATCCTATCCTATCCTCTATCGTATCCTATCCTCTATTCTATCCAATCCCATATCGTATCCTACATCCTATTCTATCCTCTATCCTATCCAATCCTATATCCTATTCTCTATCCTATCCTATCCTCTATCCTATCCTATCCTCTATCGTATCCTATCCTCTATCCTATCCAATCCCATATCTTATCCTCAATCCTATCATATCCTCTATCCTATCCTCTATGCTATCCTATCCTCTATTCTATCCTATCCTCTATCGTATCCTATCCTCTATCCTATCCAATGCTATATCGCATCCTCTATCCTATCCTATCCTCTATCCTATCCTATCCTCTATCCTATCCAGTCCTCTATCATATCCTCTATCATATCCTATCCTCTTTACTATAATATCATCTATCCTATCCTATCCTATCCTCTATCCTATCCTATCCTCTATCCTATCCTATCCTCTATCCTATCCTATCCTCTATCCTATCCTATCCTCTATCCTATCCTATCCTCTATCCAATCCTATCCTCTATCCTATCCTATCATATCCTCTATCCTATCCTATCCTCTATTCTATCCTATCCTCTATCGTATCCTATCCTCTATCCTATCCAATCCTATATCGTATCCTCTATCCTATCCTATCCTCTATCCTATCATATCCTCTATCCTATCCTATCCTCTATCATATCCTATCCTCTATCCTATCCTATCCTCTATCCTATTCTATCCTCTATCCTGTCCAATCCTATATCCTATTCTCTATCCTATCCTATCCTCTATCCTATCCTATCCTCTATCGTATCCTATCCTCTATCCTATCCAATCCTATATCGTATCCTCTATCCTATCCTATCCTCTATCCTATCCAGTCCCCTATCCTATCCTCTATCATATCCTATCCTCTTTACTATGATATCATCTATCCTATCCTATCCTATCCTCTATCCTATCCTATGCTCTATCCTATCCTATCCACTATCCTATCCCATCCTTTATCCTATCCTATCCTCTACCCAATCCTATCCTCTATCCTATCCTATCATATCCTCTATCCTATCCTATCCTCTATCCTATTCTATCCTCTATACTATTGTATCTTCTACCCTACCCTATTCTCTATCCTATCCTATCCAATCCCCTATCCTATCCTCTATCCTATCCTATCCTCTATCCTATCCTATCCTCTATCCTATCCAGTCCCCTATCCTATCCTCTATCATATCCTATCCTCTTTACTATGATATCATCTATCCTATCCTATCCTATCTTCTATCCTATCCTATCCTCTATCGTATCCTCTAGCCTATCCTATCCTCTATCCTATCCTATCCTCTATCCTATCCTATCCTCTATCCTATCCTATCCTCTATCGTATCCTATCCTCTATCCTATCCTATCCTCTATCCTATCCTATCCTCTATCCTATCCTATCCTCTATCCTATCCTATCCTCTATCCTATCCTATCCTCTATCCTATCCTATCCTCTATCCTATCCTATCCTCTATCCTATCCTATCCTCTATCCTATCCTATCCTCTATCCTATCCAGTCCCCTATCCTATCCTCTATCATATCCTATCCTCTTTACTATAATATCATCTATCCTATCCTATCCGATCCTCTGTCCTATCCTATCCTCTATCCTATCCTATTCTCTATCCTATCCTATCCTCTATCCTATCCTATCCTCTGTCCTATCCTATCCTATATCATATCCTATCCTCTATCCTATCCTATCCTATATCATATCCTATCCTCTATCATATCCAATCCCCTATCCTATCCTATCCTCTATCCTATCCAGTCCCCTATCCTATCCTCTATCATATCCTATCCTCTTTACTATAATATCAACTATCCTATCCTCTATCCTATCCTATCCTCTATCCTATCCTATCCTATCCTCTATCCTATCCTATCCTCTATCCCATCCTGTCCTCTATCCTATCCTATCCTCTATCCTATCATATCCTCTATCCTATCCTATCCTGTATCCTATCCTATCCTCTATTCTATCCAATCCCCTATCCTATCCTATCCTCTATCCTATCCTATCCTCTATCCTATCTTATCCTCTATCCTATCCTATCCTCTATCCTTTCCTATCCTCTATCCTATCCTATCCTCTATCCTATCCTATCCTCTATCCTATCCTATCCTCTATCCTATCATATCCTCTATCCTATCCTATCCTGTACCCTATCCTATCCTCTATTCTATCCAATCCCCTATCCTATCCTCTATCCTATCCTATCCTCTATCCAATCCTATCCTCTATCCTATCCTATCATATCCTCTATCCTATCCTATCCTCTATCCTATCCTATGCTCTATCCTATCCTATCCTCTATCCTATCCTATCCTCTATCCTATTCTATACTCTATCCTATCTTTCCGCTATCCTATCCTATCCTCTATCCTATCCTATCCTCTATCCTATCCTATCCTCTATCCTATCCTATCCTCTATCCTATCATATCCTCTATCCTATCCTATCCTGTATCCTATCCTATCCTCTATTCTATCCAATCCCCTATCCTATCCTATCCTCTATCCTATCCTATCCTCTATCCTATCCTATCCTCTATCCTATCCTATCCTATCCTCTATCCTATCCTATCCTCTATCCTATCCTATCCTCTATCCTATCATATCCTCTATCCTATCCTATCCTGTACCCTATCCTATCCTCTATTCTATCCAATCCCCTATCCTATCCTCTATCCTATCCTATCCTCTATCCAATCCTATCCTCTATCCTATCCTATCATATCCTCTATCCTATCCTATCCTCTATCCTATCCTATCCTGTATCCTATCCTATCCTCTATTCTATCCAATCCCCTATCGTATCCTCTATCCTATCCTATCCTCTATCCTATCCTATCCTCTATCATATCCTATCCTCTATCCTATCCTATCGTCTATCCTATTCTATCCTCTATCCTATCCAAACCTATATCCTATTCTCTATCCTATCCTATCCTCTATCCTATCCTATCCTCTATCGTATCCTATCCTCTATCCTATCCAATCCCATATCGTATCCTATCCTCTATCCTATCATATCCTCTATCCTATCCTATCCTGTATCCTATCCTATCCTCTATTCTATCCAATTCCCTATCCTATCCTCTATCCTATCCTATCCTCTATCCTATCCTATCCTATATCCTATCCTATCCTCTATCCTATCCAATCCCCTATCCTCTCCTCTATCCTATCCTATACTCTATCCTATTCTATACTCTATCCTATCCTTTCCGCTATCCTATCCTATCCTCTATCCTATCCTATCCTCTGTCGTATCCTATCCTCTATCCTATCCACTCCTATATCGTATCCTCTAGCCTATCCTATCCTCTATCCTATCCTATCCTCTATCCTATCCTATCCTCTATCCTATCCTATCCTCTATCCTATCCTATCCTCTATCCTATCCTATCCTCTATCCTATCCTATCCTCTATCCTATCCTATCCTCTATCCTATCCTATCCTCTATCCTATCCTATCCTCTATCCTATCCTATCCTCTATCCTATCCTATCCTCTATCCTATCCTATCCTCTATCCTATCCTATCCTCTATCCTATCCTATCCTCTATCCTATCCTATCCTCTATCCTATCCTATCCTCTATCCTATCCTATCCTCTATCCTATCCTATCCTCTATCCTATCCTATCCTCTATCCTATCCTATCCTCTATCCTATCCTATCCTCTATCCTATCCTATCCTCTATCCTATCCTATCCTCTATCCTATCCAATCCCATATCGTATCCTCTATCCTATCATATCCTCTATCCTATCCTATCCTCTATCCTATCCTATCCTCTATCCTATCCTATCCTCTATCCAATCCTATCCTCTATCCTATCCTATCATATCCTCTATCCTATCCTATCCTCTATCCTATCCTATGCTCTATCCTATCCTATCCTCTATCCTATCCTATCCTCTATCCTATCCTATCCTCTATCCTATCCTATCCTCTATCCTATCCTATCCTCTATCCAATATTATCCTCTATCCTATACTATCATATCCTCTATCCTATCCTATCCTCTATCCTATCCTATGCTCTATCCTATCCTATCCTCTATCCTATCCTATCCTCTATCCTATTCTATACTCTATCCTATCCTTTCCGCTATCCTATCCTATCCTCTATCCTATCCTATCCTCTATCGTATCCTATCCTCTATCCTATCTACTCCTATATCGTATCCTCTAGCCTATCCTATCCTCTATCCTATCCTATCCTCTATCCTATCCTATCCTCTATCCTATCCTATCCTCTATCCTATCCTATCCTCTATCCTATCCTATCCTCTATCCTATCCTATCCTCTATCCTATCCTATCCTCTATCCTATCCTATCCTCTATCCTATCCTATCCTCTATCCTATCCTATCCTCTATCCTATCCAGTCCCCTATCCTATCCTCTATCATATCCTATCCTCTTTACTATAATATCATCTATCCTATCCTATCCGATCCTCTATCCTATCCTATCCTCTATCCTATTCTATTCTCTATCCTATCCTATCCTCTATCCTATCCTATCCTCTATCCTATCATATCCTCTATCCTATCCTATCCTGTATCCTATCCTATCCTCTATTCTATCCAATCCCCTATCCTATCCTCTATCCTATCTTATCCTCTATCCTATCCAGTCCCCTATCCTATCCTCTATCATATCCTATCCTCTTTACTATAATATCAACTATCCTATCCTCTATCCTATCCTATCCTATCCTCTATCCTATCCTATCCTCTATCCTATCCTATCCTCTATCCTATCCTATCCTCTATCCTATCCTATCCTCTATCCTATCCTATCCTCTATCCTATCCTATCCTCTATCCTATCCTATCCTCTATCCTATCCAATCCCCTATCCTATCCTATCCTCTATCCTATCCAGTCCCCTATCCTATCCTCTATCATATCCTATCCTCTTTACTATAATATCAACTATCCTATCCTCTATCCTATCCTATCCTATCCTCTATCCTATCCTATCCTCTATCCCATCCTATCCTCGATCCTATCCTATCCTCTATCCTATCATATCCTCTATCCTATCCTATCCTGTATCCTATCCTATCCTCTATTCTATCCAATCCCCTATCCTATCCTATCCTCTATCCTATCCTATCCCCTATCCTATCCTATCCTCTATCCTATCCTATCCTCTATCCTATCCTATCCTCTATCCTATCCTATCCTCTATCCTATCCTATCCTCTATCCTATCCTATCCTCTATCCTATCATATCCTCTATCCTATCCTATCCTGTACCCTATCCTATCCTCTATTCTATCCAATCCCCTATCCTATCCTCTATCCTATCCTATCCTCTATCCAATCCTATCCTCTATCCTATCCTATCATATCCTCTATCCTATCCTATCCTCTATCCTATCCTATGCTCTATCCTATCCTATCCTCTATCCTATCCTATCCTCTATCCTATCCTCTATCCTATCCTATCCTCTATCCTATCCTATCCTCTATCCTATCCTATCCTCTATCCTATCCTATCCTCTATCCTATCCAGTCCCCTATCCTATCCTCTATCATATCCTATCCTCTTTACTATAATATCATCTATCCTATCCTATCCGATCCTCTATCCTATCCTATCCTCTATCCTATCCTATTCTCTATCCTATCCTATCCTCTATCCTATCCTATCCTCTATCCTATCATATCCTCTATCCTATCCTATCCTGTATCCTATACTATCCTCTATTCTATCCAATCCCCTATCCTATCCTCTATCCTATCCTATCCTCTATCCTATCCTATCCTCTATCATATCCTATCCTCTATCCTATCTTATCCTCTATCCTATTCTATCCTCTATCCAATCCAATCCTATATCCTATTCACTATCCAATCCTATCCTATCCTCTATCGTATCCTATCCTCTATCCTATCCAATCCTCTATCCTATCCTCTATCTTATCCTATCTTCTATATTATAATATTCTCTATCCTATCCTATCCTCTATCCTATCCAATCCTGTATCCTATCCTCTATCCTATCCTATCCTCTATCCTATCCTATCCTATCCTCTACCCTATCTTATCCTCTATCCTATCCTGTACTCTATTCTATCATATCCTCTATCTTATCCTATCCACTATCCTATCCTATCCTCTATCCTATCCAATCCTCTATCGTATCCTCTATCCTATCCTACCCTCTATCCTATCCTACCCTCTATCCTATCGTATCCTCTATCCTATCCTATCCTAAATCCTATCCTATCCTCAATCCTATCCTATCCTGAACCCTATCCTATCCTCAACGCTATCGTATCCCGTATTCTATCCTATCCTCTATCCTATCCTATCCTCTATGCTATCCAATCCGCAATTCTTTCCTCTATCCTATCCTATCGTCTATCCTGTCCTATCCTCCATAATATCGTATCCTCTATCCTATCCTATCCTCTATCCTGTAATATCATCTATCCTATCCTATTCTCTATCCTATCCTATCGTATCCACTATCGTATCCTATCCTCTATCCTATCCAATCCTCTATCGTATCCTCTATCCTATCCTACCCTCTATCCTATCCTACCCTTTATCCTATCGTATCCTCTATCCTATCCTAGCCTCAATTCTATCGTATCCTCTATCCTATCCTATCCTCAATCCTATCCTATCCTATCCTCTATCCAATCCTATCCCCAATCCTATAAAATACTCTATCCTATCCTATCCTCTATCATATAATATCCTCTATCGTATCCTATATACTACACTGTCTTATCCTTTATCCTATAATATCCTCTATCCTTTCCTATCCTCTATCCTATTCTATCCTCTATCCTATCCTATCCTCTATCCTATCCTATCCTCTATCCTATCCTATACTCAATCCTATCCTATCCTATCCTCCATCCTGTCCGATCCTCCATCTTATCCAATCCCCTATCCTATCCTTCTCTACCCTATCCTATCCTCTATCCTATCCTATCCTCTATCCTATCCTATCCTCAATCCTATCCTATCCTCTATCCTATCCTATCCTCTATCCTATCCTATACTCAATCCTATCCTATCCTATCCTCCATCCTGTCCGATCCTCCATCTTATCCAAGCCCCTATCCTATCCTTCTCTACCCTATCCTATCCTCTATCCTATCCTATCCTCTATCCTATCCTATCCTCTATCCTATCTTATCCTCTATCCTATCCTATCCTCTATCCTATCCTCTCCTCAATCCTATCCTATCCTCTATCCTATCCTCTATCCTATCCTCTATCCTATCCTCTCCTCAATCCTATCCTATCCTCTATCCTATCCTATCCTCTATCCTATTCAATCTCATATCCTATCCTATCCTCTATCATATCCTATCCTCTATCGTATCCTATCTTCTATCGTATCCTATCCTCTATCCTATCCAATCCTCTATCCTATCCTCTATCCTATCCTATTCTCTATCCTATCCTATCCTCAATCCTATCCTATCCTATCCTCCATCCTATCCAATCCCCTATCCTATCCTCAATCCTATCCTATCCTCATTCCTATCCTATCCTCAATCCTATCGTATCCTCTATCCTATTGTATCCTCTATCCTATCGTATCCTCTATCCCATCCTATCCTCAATCCTATCCTATCCTATCCTCTATCCTATCCTATCATCTATCATATCCTATCCTCTATCCTATCCTATCGCCTATCCTATCCTATCCTCCATAATATCGTATCCTCTATCCTATCCTATCATCTATCCTATCCTATCCTCTATCCTATCCTATCCTCTATCGTATCCTATCCTCTATCCTATCCTATCCTATCCTCTATCCTATCCTATCCTCTATCCTATCCAGTCCCCTATCCTATCCTCTATCATATCCTATCCTCTTTACTATAATATCAACTATGCTATCCTCTATCCTATCCTATCCTATCCTCTATCCTATCCTATCCTCTGTCCCATCCTATACTCTATCCTATCCTATCCTCTATCCTATCATATCCTCTATCCTATCCTATCCTGTATCCTATCCTATCCTCTATTCTATCCAATCCCCTATCCTATCCTATCCTCTATCCTATCCTATCCTGTATCCTATTCTATCCTCTATCCTATCCAATCCTATATCCTATTCTCTATCCTATCCTATCCTATCCTCTATCCTATCCTACCCTCTATCCTATCCTATCCTATATCCTATCATATCCTCTATCCTATCCTATCCTGTATCCTATTCTATCCTCTATCCTATCCAATCCTATATCCTATTCTCTATCCTATCCTATCCTATCCTATATCCTATTCTATCCTCCATCCTATCCAATCCTATATCCTATTCTCTATCCTATCCTATCCTCTATCGTATCCTATCCTCTATCCTATCCACTCCTATATCGTATCCTCTAGCCTATCCTATCCTCTATCCTATCCTACCCTCTATCCTATCCTATTCTATATCCTATCCTATCCTCTATCCTATCCTATCCTCAATCCTATCCTATCCTCTATTCTATCCAATCCCCTATCCTATCCTATCCTCTATCCTATCCTATCCTGTATCCTATTCTATCCTCTATCCTATCCAATCCTATATCCTATTCTCTATCCTATCCTATCCTATCCTCTATCCTATCCTACCCTCTATCCTATCCTATCCTATATCCTATCATATCCTCTATCCTATCCTATCCTGTATCCTATTCTATCCTCTATCCTATCCAATCCTATATCCTATTCTCTATCCTATCCTATCCTATCCTATATCCTATTCTATCCTCTATCCTATCCAATCCTATATCCTATTCTCTATCCTATCCTATCCTCTATCGTATCCTATCCTCTATCCTATCCACTCCTATATCGTATCCTCTAGCCTATCCTATCCTCTATCCTATCCTACCCTCTATCCTATCCTATTCTATATCATATCCTATCCTCTATCGTATCCTATCTTCTATCGTATCCTATCCTCTATCCTATCCAATCCTCTATCCTATCCTCTATCCTATCCTATCCTCTATCCTATCCTATACTCAATCCTATCCTATCCTATCCTCCATCCTGTCCGATCCTCCATCCTATCCAATCCCCTATTATATCCTTCTCTACCCTATCCTATCCTCTATCCTATCCTATCCTCTATCCTATCCTCTCCTCAATCCTATCCTATCCTCTATCCTATCCTCTCCTCAATCCTATCCTATCCTCTATCCTATCCTATCCTCTATCCTATTCAATCTCATATCCTATCCTATCCTCTATCATATCCTATCCTCTATCGTATCCTATCTTCTATCGTATCCTATCCTCTATTCTATCCAATCCTGTATCCTATCCTCTATCCTATCCTATCCTCTATCCTATGCTATCCTCTATCCTATCCTATCCTATCCTCCATCCTATCCTATCCTCCAACCTATGCAATCCCCTATCCTATCCTGAATCCTATCCTCTCCTCATTCCTATACTATTGTATCCTCTATCCTATCCTATCCTCTATCCTATCCTATCCTCAATCCTATCCTATCCTCTATCCTATCCTATCCTCTATCCTATCCTATACTCAATCCTATCCTATCCTATCCTCCATCCTGTCCGATCCTCCATCTTATCCAATCCCCTATCCTATCCTCTATCCTATCCTATCCAATCCCCTATCCTATCCTCTATCCTATCCTATCCTCTATCCTATCCTATCCTCTATCCTATCTTATCCTCTATCCTATCCTATCCTCTATCCTATCCTCTCCTCAATCCTATCCTATCCTCAATCCTATCCTATCCTATCCTCTATCCTATCCTATCATCTATCATATCCTATCCTCTATCCTATCCTATCGTCTATCCTATCCTATCCTCCATAATATCGTATCCTCTATCCTATCCTATCCTCTATCCTATCATATCCTCTATCCTATCCTATCCTGTATCCTATCCTATCCTCTATTCTATCCAATCCCCTATCCTATCCTCTATCCTATCCTATCCTCTATCCTATCCTATCCTCTATCATATCCTATCCTCTATCCTATCCTATCCTCTATCCTATCCTATCCTCTATCCTATCCTATCCTCTATCCTATCTTATCCTCTATCCTATCCTATCCTCTATCCTATCCTCTCCTCAATCCTATCCTATCCTCAATCCTATCCTATCCTATCCTCTATCCTATCCTATCATCTATCATATCCTATCCTCTATCCTATCCTATCGTCTATCCTATCCTATCCTCCATAATATCGTATCCTCTATCCTATCCTATCCTCTATCCTATCATATCCTCTATCCTATCCTATCCTGTATCCTATCCTATCCTCTATTCTATCCAATCCCCTATCCTATCCTCTATCCTATCCTATCCTCTATCCTATCCTATCCTCTATCATATCCTATCCTCTATCCTATCTTATCCTCTATCCTATTCTATCCTCTATCCAATCCAATCCTATATCCTATTCACTATCCACTCCTATCCTATCCTCTATCCTATCCTACCCTCTATCCTATCATATCCTCTATCCTATCCTATCCTGTATCCTATCCTATCCTCTATTCTATCCAATCCCCTATCCTATCCTCTATCCTATCCTATCCTCTATCCTATCCTATCCTCTATCGTATCCTATCCTCTATCGTATCCTATCCTCTATCCTATCCTATCCTATCCTCTATCCTATCCTATCCTCTATCATATCCTATCCTCTATCCTATCTTATCCTCTATCCTATTCTATCCTCTATCCAATCCAATCCTATATCCTATTCACTATCCACTCCTATCCTATCCTCTATCCTATCCTATCCTCTATCCTATTCTATCCTCTATCCTATCCAATCCTATATCCTATTCTCTATCCTATCCTATCCTCTATCGTATCCTATCCTCTATCCTATCCACTCCTATATCGTATCCTCTAGCCTATCCTATCCTCTATCCTATCCTACCCTCTATCCTATCCTATTCTATATCCTATCCTATCCTCTATCCTATCCTATCCTCTATCCTATCATATCCTCTATCCTATCCTATCCTGTATCCTATCCTATCCTCTATTCTATCCAATCCCCTATCCTATCCTCTATCCTATCCTATCCTCTATCCTATCCTATCCTCTATCATATCCTATCCTCTATCCTATCTTATCCTCTATCCTATTCTATCCTCTATCCAATCCAATCCTATATCCTATTCACTATCCACTCCTATCCTATCCTCTATCCTATCCTACCCTCTATCCTATCCTATCCTATATCATATCCTATCCTCTATCCTATCCAATCCCCTATCCTCTCCTCTATCCTATCCTATACTCCATCATATCCTAACCTCTATCCTATCTTATCCTCTATCCTATTCTATACTCTATCCTATCCTTTCCGCTACCCTATCCTATATCCTATCCTATCCTCTATCGTATCCTATCCTCTATCCTATCCACTCCTATATCGTATCCTCTAGCCTATCCTATCCTCTATCCTATCCTATCCTCTATCCTATCCTATCCTCTATCGTATCCTATCCTCTATCCTATCCTATCCTATCCTCTATCCTATCCTATCCTCTATCCTATCCTATCCTCTATCCTATCCAGTCCCCTATCCTATCCTCTATCATATCCTATCCTCTTTACTATAATATCAACTATCCTATCCTCTATCCTATCCTATCCTCTATCCTATCCTATCCTATCCTCTATCCTATCCTATCCTCTGTCCCATCCTATACTCTATCCTATCCTATCCTCTATCCTATCATATCCTCTATCCTATCCTATCCTGTATCCTATCCTATCCTTTATTCTATCCAATCCCCTATCCTATCCTATCCTCTATCCTATCATATCCTGTATCCTATTCTATCCTCTATCCTATCCAATCCTATATCCTATTCTCTATCCTATCCTATCCTATCCTCTATCCTATCCTACCCTCTATCCTATCCTATCCTATATCCTATCATATCCTCTATCCTATCCTATCCTGTATCCTATTCTATCCTCTATCCTATCCAATCCTATATCCTATTCTCTATCCTATCCTATCCTATCCTCTATCCTATCCTACCCTCTATCCTATCCTATCCTATATCCTATCCTATCCTCTATCCTATCCTATCCTCTATCCTATTCTATCCTCTATCCTATCCAATCCTATATCCTATTCTCTATCCTATCCTATCCTCTATCGTATCCTATCCTCTATCCTATCCACTCCTATATCGTATCCTCTAGCCTATCCTATCCTCTATCCTATCCTACCCTCTATCCTATCCTATTCTATATCCTATCCTATCCTCTATCCTATCCTATCCTCAATCCTATCCTATCCTCTATCATATCCTATCCTCTACCGTATCCTATCTTCTATCGTATCCTATCCTCTATTCTATCCAATCCTGTATCCTATCCTCTATCCTATCCTATCCTCTATCCTATCCTATCCTCTATCCTATCCTATCCTCTATCCTATCCTATCCTATCCTCCATCCTATCCTATCCTCCATCCTATCCAATCCCCTATCCTATCCTGAATCCTATCCTCTCCTCATTCCTATACTATTGTATCCTCTATCCTATCCTATCCTCTATCCTATCCTATCCTCAATCCTATCCTATCCTCTATCCTATCCTATCCTCTATCCTATCCTATACTCAATCCGATCCTATCCTATCCTCCATCCTGTCCGATCCTCCATCTTATCCAATCCCTTATCCTATCCTTCTCTACCCTATCCTATCCTCTATCCTATCCTATCCTCTATCCTATCCTATCCTCTATCCTATCTTATCCTCTATCCTATCCAATCCTCTATCCTATCCTCTATCCTATCCTATTCTCTATCCTATCCTATCCTCAATCCTATCCTATCCTATCCTCCATCCTGTCCGATCCTCCATCCTATCCAATCCCCTATTATATCCTTCTCTACCCTATCCTATCCTCTATCCTATCCTATCCTCTATCCTATCCTCTCCTCAATCCTATCCTATCCTCTATCCTATCCTCTCCTCAATCCTATCCTATCCTCTATCCTATCCTCTCCTCAATCCTATCCTATCCTCTATCCTATCCTATCCTCTATCCTATTCAATCTCATATCCTATCCTATCCTCTATCATATCCTATCCTCTATCCTATAATATATTCTATCCCATCCTAATATCTATCCTATCAATCCCCTATCCTATCCTCTATCCTATCCTATCCTCTATCCTATCCAATTCTCTATCCTATCCTATCCTCTATCCAATCCTATCCTTAATCCTATCCTATCCTCAATCCTAACCTATCCTCTATCCTATCCTATCCTCTATCCTATCCTATCCTCTATCCTATCCTATCCTCTATCCTATCCTATCCTCTATCGTATCCAATCCTCTATCCTATCCTCTATCCTATCCTATCCTCTATCCTATCCTATCATCTATCCTATCCTATTCTCTATCCTATCCTATCCTCTATCCTATCCTATCCACTATCGTATGCTCTATCCTATCCTATCCTCTATCCAATCCTATCGTCTATCCTACCCTATCCTCTATCCTATCCTATCCTCTATCCTATCCTATCCTCTATCCTATAATATCCTCTATCCCATCCTAATCTCTATCCTATCAATCCCCTATCCTATCCTCTATCCTATCCTATCCTCTATCCTATCCAATTCTCTAACCTATCCTATCCTCTATCCAATCCTATCCTCAATTCAATCCTATCCTCTATCCTATAATATCCTCTATCGTATCCTATCCAATCCTCTACCCTATCCTATCTTCTATCCTATCCTATTCTCTATCCTATCCTATCCTATGCACTATCGTATGCTCTATCCTATCCTATCCTCTATCCTATCCAATCCCCTTTCCTATCCTCTACCCTAGAATACCATGTATCCTATCCTATTCTCTATCCTATCCTATCATATGCTCTATCCTATCCTATTCTCTATCCTACCCTATGCTCTATCCTATAATATCCTCTATCCCATCCTAATCTCTATCCTATCAATCCCCTATCCTATCCTCTATCCTATCCTATCCTCTATCCTATCCAATCCTCTATCCTATCCTCTATCCTATCCTATCCTCTATCCTATCCTATACTCAATCCTATCCTATCCTATCCTCCATCCTGTCCGATCCTCCATCCTATCCAATCCCGTATTATATCCTTCTCTACCCTATCCTATCCTCTATCCTATCCTATCCTCTATCCTATCCTCTCCTCAATCCTATCCTATCCTCTATCCTATCCTCTCCTCAATCCTATCCTATCCTCTATCCTATCCTATCCTCTATCCTATTCAATCTCATATCCTATCCTATCCTCTATCATATCCTATCCTCTATCGTATCCTATCTTCTATCGTATCCTATCCTCTATTCTATCCAATCCTGTATCCTATCCTCTATCCTATCCTATCCTCTATCCTATCCTATCCTCTATCCTATCCTATCCTCTATCCTATCCTATCCTATCCTCCATCCTATCCTATCCTCCATCCTATCCAATCCCCTATCCTATCCTGAATCCTATCCTCTCCTCATTCCTATACTATTGTATTCTCTATCCTATCCTATCCTCTATCCTATCCTATCCTCAATCCTATCCTATCCTCTATCCTATCCTATCCTCTATCCTATCCTATACTCAATCCTATCCTATCCTATCCTCCATCCTGTCCGATCCTCCATCTTATCCAATCCCTTATCCTATCCTTCTCTACCCTATCCTATCCTCTATCCTATCCTATTCTCTATCCTATCCTATCCTCTATCCTATCTTATCCTCTATCCTATCCTATCCTCTATCCTATCTTATCCTCTATCCTATCCTATACTCTATCCTATTCAATCTCATATCCTATCCTATCCTCTATCATATCCTATCCTCTATCGTATCCTATCTTCTATCGTATCCTATCCTCTATCCTATCCAATCCTCTATCCTATCCTCTATCCTATCCTATTCTCTATCCTATCCTATCCTCCATCCTATCCTATCCTCCATCCTATCCAATCCCCTATCCTATCCTCAATCCTATCCTATCCTCATTCCTATCCTATCCTCAATCCTATCGTATCCTGTATCCTATTGTATCCTCTATCCTATCCTATCCTCTATCCTATCCTATCCTCAATCCTATCCTATCCTCAATCCTATCCTATCCTATCCTCTATCCTATCCTATCATCTATCATATCCTATCCTCTATCCTATCCTATCGTCTATCCTATACTATCCTCTATCCTATCCTATCCTCTATCCTATAATATATTCTATCCCATCCTAATATCTATCCTATCAATCCCCTATCCTATCCTCTATCCTATCCTATCCTCTATCCTATCCAATTCTCTATCCTATCCTATCCTCTATCCAATCCTATCCTTAATCCTATCCTATCCTCAATCCTAACCTATCCTCTATCCTATCCTATCCTCTATCCTATCCTATCCTCTATCCTATCCTATCCTCTATCGTATCCTATCCTCTATCGTATCCAATCCTCTATCCTATCCTCTATCCTATCCTATCCTCTATCCTATCCTATCATCTATCCTATCCTATTCTCTATCCTATCCTATCCTCTATCCTATCCTATCCACTATCGTATGCTCTATCCTATCCTATCCTCTATCCTATCCCATCCACTATCGTATGCTCTATCCTATCCTATCCTCTATCCTATCCAATCCCCTATCCTATCCTCTACTCTATCCTATCCTCAACCCTATAATACCATGTATCCTATCCTATTCTCTATCCTATCCTATCCTATCGTGTATCGTATGCTCTATCCTATCCTATCCACTATCCTATCCTATCCTCTATCCAATCCTATCGTCTATCCTACCCTATCCTCTATCCTATCCTATCCTCTATCCTATCCTATCCTCTATCCTATAATATCCTCTATCCCATCCTAATCTCTATCCTATCAATCCCCTATCCTATCCTCTATCCTATCCTATCCTCTATCCTATCCAATTCTCTATCCTATCCTATCCTCTATCCAATCCTATCCTCAATTCAATCCTATCCTCTATCCTATAATATCCTCTATCGTATCCTATCCTATCCTCTACCCTATCCTATCTTCTATCCTATCCTATTCTCTATCCTATCCTATCCTATGCACTATCGTATGCTCTATCCTATCCTATCCTCTATCCTATCCAATCCCCTTTCCTATCCTCTACCCTAGAATACCATGTATCCTATCCTATTCTCTATCCTATCCTATCCTATGCTCTATCCTATCCTATTCTCTATCCTACCCTATGCTCTATCCTATAATATCCTCTATCCCATCCTAATCTCTATCCTATCAATCCCCTATCCTATCCTCTATCCTATCCTATCCTCTATCCTATCCTATTCTCTATCCTACCCTATCCTCTATCCTATAATATCCTCTATCCCATCCTAATCTCTATCCTATCAATCCCCTATCCTATCCTCTATCCTATCCTATTCTCTATCCTATCCTATCCTATGCTCTATCCTATCCTATTCTCTATCCTACCCTATGCTCTATCCTATAATATCCTCAATCCCATCCTAATCTCTATCCTATCAATCCCCTATCCTATCCTCTATCCTATCCTATCCTCAATCCTATCCTATCCTCATTCCTATCCTATCCTATCCTCTATCCTATCCTATCCTCTATCCTATCCTCTATCCTATCCTCTATCCTATCCTCTATCCTATCCTCTATCCTATCCTCTATCCTATCCTCTATCCTATCCTATCCTCTATTCTATCCTCTCCTCAATCCTATCCTATCCTATATCCTATTCTATCCTCTATCCTATCCTATCCTCAATACAACCCTATACTCTATCCTATCCTATCCTCTATCGTATCCTATAATCTATCCTATCCAATCCTCTATCCTATAATATATTCTATCCCATCCTAATCTCTATCCTATAAATCCCCTATCCTATCCTCTATCCTATCCTATCCTCTATCCTATCCAATTCTCTATCCTATCCTATCCTCAATCCAATCCTATCCTCAATTCAATCCTATCCTCTATCCTATAATATCCTCTATCCTATCCTATCCTATCCTCTATCCTATCCTCTCCTCAATCCTATCCTATCCTCTATCCTATTCTATCCTCTATCCTATCCTATCCTCAATCCAATTCTATCCTCTATCCTATCCTATCCTCTATCCTATCTTATCCTCTATCCTATCCTGTACTCTATTCTATCCTATCCTCTATCTTATCCTATCCACTATCCTATCCTATCCTCAATCCAATCCTATCCTCCATCCTATCCAATCCCCTATGCTATCCTCAATCCTATCCTATCCTCATTCCTATCCTATCCTCAATCCTATCGTATCCTCTATCCTATAGTATCCTCTATCCTATCCTATCCTCTATCCTATCCTATCCTCAATCCTATCCTATCCTCAATCCTATCCTATCCTATCCTCTATCCTATCCTATCATCTATCATATCCTATCCTCTATCCTATCCTATCGTCTATCCTATCCTATCCTCTATCCTATCCTATCCTCTATCCTATCCTCTCCTCAATCCTATCCTATCCTCTATCCTATCCTCTATCCTATCCTCTCCTCAATCCTATCCTATCCTCTATCCTATCCTATCCCCTATCCTATTCAATCTCATATCCTATCCTATCCTCTATCATATCCTATCCTCTATCGTATCCTATCTTCTATCGTATCCTATCCTCTATCCTATCCTATCCTCTATCCTATCCTCTATCCTATCCTCTACCCTATCCTATCCTCTATTATATCCAATTCTCTATCCTATCCTATCCTCTATCATATCCTATCCTATATCCTATCCTATCCTCTATCCTATCCTATCCTCTATCCTATCCTCTCCTCAATCCTATCCTATCCTCTATCCTATCCAATTCTCTATCCTATCCTATCCTCTATCATATCCTATCCTCTATCCTATCCTATCCTCTATCCTATCCTATCCTCTATCCTATCCTCTCCTCAATCCTATCCTATCCTCAATCCTAACCTATCCTCTATCCTATCCTATCCTCTATCCTATCCTATCCTCTATCCTATCCTATCCTCTATCCTATCCTATTCTCTATCCTATCCTCTCCTCAATCCTATCCTATCCTCTATCCTATCCTCTATCCTATCCTCTCCTCAATCCTATCCTATCCTCTATGCTATCCTATCCTCTATCCTATTCAATCTCATATCCTATCCTATCCTCTATCATATCCTATCCTCTATCCTTTTCTCTATCCTATCCTCTATCCTATCCTATCCTCTATCCTATCCTCTCCTCAATCCTATCCTATCCTCAATCCTATCCTATCCTCTATCCTATCTTATCCTCTATCCTATCCTGTACTCTATTCTATCCTATCCTCTATCTTATCCTATCCACTATCCTATCCTATCCTCTATCCTATTCTATCCTCTATTCTATCCTATCCTCAATCCAATCCTATCCTCTATCCTATCCTATCCTCTATCCCATCCTAATCTCTATCCTATCAATCCCCTATCCTATCCTCTATCCTATCCTATCCTCTATCCTATCCTATTCTCTATCCTACCCTATCCTCTATCCTATAATATCCTCTATCCCATCCTAATCTCTATCCTATCAATCCCCTATCCTATCCTCTATCCTATCTTATCCTCTATCCTATCCTGTCCTCTATTCTATCCTATCCTCTATCTTATCATATCCACTATCCTATCCTATACTCTGTCCTATTCTATCCTCTATCCTATCCTATCCTCAATCCAATGCTATCCTCTATCCTATCCTATCCTCTATCGTATCCTATCCTCTATCGTATCCAATCCTCTATCCTATCCTCTATCCTATCCTATCCTCTATCCTATCCTATCCTCTATCCTATCCTATCCTCTATCCTATCCTATTCTCTATCCTATCCTCTCCTCAATCCTATCCTATCCTCTATCCTATCCTCTATCCTATCCTCTCCTCAATCCTATCCTATCCTCTATGCTATCCTATCCTCTATCCTATTCAATCTCATATCCTATCCTATCCTCTATCATATCCTATCCTCTATCCTTTTCTCTATCCTATCCTCTATCCTATCCTATCCTCTATCCTATCCTCTCCTCAATCCTATCCTATCCTCAATCCTATCCTATCCTCTATCCTATCTTATCCTCTATCCTATCCTGTACTCTATTCTATCCTATCCTCTATCTTATCCTATCCACTATCCTATCCTATCCTCTATCCTATTCTATCCTCTATTCTATCCTATCCTCAATCCAATCCTATCCTCTATCCTATCCTATCCTCTATCCCATCCTAATCTCTATCCTATCAATCCCCTATCCTATCCTCTATCCTATCCTATCCTCTATCCTATCCTATTCTCTATCCTACCCTATCCTCTATCCTATAATATCCTCTATCCCATCCTAATCTCTATCCTATCAATCCCCTATCCTATCCTCTATCCTATCTTATCCTCTATCCTATCCTGTCCTCTATTCTATCCTATCCTCTATCTTATCATATCCACTATCCTATCCTATACTCTGTCCTATTCTATCCTCTATCCTATCCTATCCTCAATCCAATGCTATCCTCTATCCTATCCTATCCTCTATCGTATCCTATCCTCTATCGTATCCAATCCTCTATCCTATCCTCTATCCTATCCTATCCTCTATCCTATCCTATCATCTATCCTATCCTATTCTCTATCCTATCCTATCCTCTATCCTATCCTATCCACTATCGTATGCTCTATCCTATCCAATCCCCTATCCTATCCTCTACCCTATCCTATCCTCAACCCTATAATACCATGTATCCTATCCTATTCTCTATCCTATCCTATTCTCTATCCTATCCTATCCTCTATCCTATCCTATCCACTATCGTATGCTCTATCCTATCCTATCCTCTATCCTATCCCATCCACTATCGTATGCTCTATCCTATCCTATCCTCTATCCTATCCAATCCCCTATCCTATGCTCTACTCTATCCTATCCTCAACCCTATAATACCATGTATCCTATCCTATTCTCTATCCTATCCTATCCTATCGTGTATCGTATGCTCTATCCTATCCTATCCACTATCCTATCCTATCCTCTATCCAATCCTATCGTCTATCCTACCCTATCCTCTATCCTATCCTATCCTCTATCCTATCCTATCCTCTATCCTATAATATCCTCTATCCCATCCTAATCTCTATCCTATCAATCCCCTATCCTATCCTCTATCCTATCCTATCCTCTATCCTATCCAATTCTCTAACCTATCCTATCCTCTATCCAATCCTATCCTCAATTCAATCCTATCCTCTATCCTATAATATCCTCTATCGTATCCTATCCTATCCTCTACCCTATCCTATCTTCTATCCTATCCTATTCTCTATCCTATCCTATCCTATGCACTATCGTATGCTCTATCCTATCCTATCCTCTATCCTATCCAATCCCCTTTCCTATCCTCTACCCTAGAATACCATGTATCCTATCCTATTCTCCATCCTATCCTATCCTATGCTCTATCCTATCCTATTCTCTATCCTACCCTATGCTCTATCCTATAATATCCTCTATCCCATCCTAATCTCTATCCTATCAATCCCCTATCCTATCCTCTATCCTATCCTATCCTCTATCCTATCCAATCCTCTATCCTATCCTCTATCCTATCCTATCCTCTATCCTATCCTATACTCAATCCTATCCTATCCTATCCTCCATCCTGTCCGATCCTCCATCCTATCCAATCCCCTATTATATCCTTCTCTACCCTATCCTATCCTCTATCCTATCCTATCCTCTATCCTATCCTCTCCTCAATCCTATCCTATCCTCTATCCTATCCTCTCCTCAATCCTATCCTATCCTCTATCCTATCCTATCCTCTATCCTATTCAATCTCATATCCTATCCTATCCTCTATCATATCCTATCCTCTATCGTATCCTATCTTCTATCGTATCCTATCCTCTATTCTATCCAATCCTGTATCCTATCCTCTATCCTATCCTATCCTCTATCCTATCCTATCCTCTATCCTATCCTATCCTATCCTCCATCCTATCCTATCCTCCATCCTATCCAATCCCCTATCCTATCCTGAATCCTATCCTCTCCTCATTCCTATACTATTGTATCCTCTATCCTATCCTATCCTCTATCCTATCCTATCCTCAATCCTATCCTATCCTCTGTCCTATCCTATCCTCTATCCTATCCTATACTCAATCCTATCCTATCCTATCCTCCATCCTGTCCGATCCTCCATCTTATCCAATCCCTTATCCTATCCTTCTCTACCCTATCCTATCCTCTATCCTATCCTATTCTCTATCCTATCCTATCCTCTATCCTATCTTATCCTCTATCCTATCCTATCCTCTATCCTATCTTATCCTCTATCCTATCCTATACTCTATCCTATTCAATCTCATATCCTATCCTATCCTCTATCATATCCTATCCTCTATCGTATCCTATCTTCTATCGTATCCTATCCTCTATCCTATCCAATCCTCTATCCTATCCTCTATCCTATCCTATTCTCTATCCTATCCTATCCTCAATCCTATCCTATCCTATCCTCCATCCTATCCTATCCTCCATCCTATCCAATCCCCTATCCTATCCTCAATCCTATCCTATCCTCATTCCTATCCTATCCTCAATCCTATCGTATCCTCTATCCTATTGTATCCTCTATCCTATCCTATCCTCTATCCTATCCTATCCTCAATCCTATCCTATCCTCAATCCTATCCTATCCTATCCTCTATCCTATCCTATCATCTATCATATCCTATCCTCTATCCTATCCTATCGTCTATCCTATACTATCCTCTATCCTATCCTATCCTCTATCCTATAATATATTCTATCCCATCCTAATATCTATCCTATCAATCCCCTATCCTATCCTCTATCCTATCCTATCCTCTATCCTATCCAATTCTCTATCCTATCCTATCCTATCCTCTATCCAATCCTATCCTTAATCCTATCCTATCCTCAATCCTAACCTATCCTCTATCCTATCCTATCCTCTATCCTATCCTATCCTCTATCCTATCCTATCCTCTATCGTATCCTATCCTCTATCGTATCCAATCCTCTATCCTATCCTCTATCCTATCCTATCCTCTATCCTATCCTATCATCTATCCTATCCTATTCTCTATCCTATCCTATCCTCTATCCTATCCTATCCACTATCGTATGCTCTATCCTATCCTATCCTCTATCCTATCCCATCCACTATCGTATGCTCTATCCTATCCTATCATCTATCCTATCCAATCCCCTATCCTATCCTCTACTCTATCCTATCCTCAACCCTATAATACCATGTATCCTATCCTATTCTCTATCCTATCCTATCCTATCGTGTATCGTATGCTCTATCCTATCCTATCCACTATCCTATCCTATCCTCTATCCAATCCTATCGTCTATCCTACCCTATCCTCTATCCTATCCTATCCTCTATCCTATCCTATCCTCTATCCTATAATATCCTCTATCCCATCCTAATCTCTATCCTATCAATCCCCTATCCTATCCTCTATCCTATCCTATCCTCTATCCTATCCAATTCTCTATCCTATCCTATCCTCTATCCAATCCTATCCTCAATTCAATCCTATCCTCTATCCTATAATATCCTCTATCGTATCCTATCCTATCCTCTACCCTATCCTATCTTCTATCCTATCCTATTCTCTATCCTATCCTATCCTATGCACTATCGTATGCTCTATCCTATCCTATCCTCTATCCTATCCAATCCCCTTTCCTATCCTCTACCCTAGAATACCATGTATCCTATCCTATTCTCTATCCTATCCTATCCTATGCTCTATCCTATCCTATTCTCTATCCTACCCTATGCTCTATCCTATAATATCCTCTATCCCATCCTAATCTCTATCCTATCAATCCCCTATCCTATCCTCTATCCTATCCTATCCTCTATCCTATCCTATTCTCTATCCTACCCTATCCTCTATCCTATAATATCCTCTATCCCATCCTAATCTCTATCCTATCAATCCCCTATCCTATCCTCTATCCTATCCTCTTCTCTATCCTACCCTATCCTATGCTCTATCCTATCCTATTCTCTATCCTACCCTATGCTCTATCCTATAATATCCTCAATCCCATCCTAATCTCTATCCTATCAATCCCCTATCCTATCCTCTATCCTATCCTATCCTCAATCCTATCCTATCCTCATTCCTATCCTATCCTATCCTCTATCCTATCCTATCCTCTATCCTATCCTCTATCATATCCTCTATCCTATCCTCTATCCTATCCTCTATCCTATCCTATCCTCTATTCTATCCTCTCCTCAATCCTATCCTATCCTATATCCTATTCTATCCTCTATCCTATCCTATCCTCAATACAACCCTATACTCTATCCTATCCTATCCTCTATCGTATCCTATAATCTATCCTATCCAATCCTCTATCCTATAATATATTCTATCCCATCCTAATCTCTATCCTATAAATCCCCTATCCTATCCTCTATCCTATCCTATCCTCTATCCTATCCAATTCTCTATCCTATCCTATCCTCAATCCAATCCTATCCTCAATTCAATCCTATCCTCTATCCTATAATATCCTCTATCCTATCCTATCCTATCCTCTATCCTATCCTCTCCTCAATCCTATCCTATCCTCTATCCTATTCTATCCTCTATCCTATCCTATCCTCAATCCAATCCTATCCTCTATCCTATCCTATCCTCTATCCTATCTTATCCTCTATCCTATCCTGTACTCTATTCTATCCTATCCTCTATCTTATCCTATCCACTATCCTATCCTATCCTCAATCCAATCCTATCCTCCATCCTATCCAATCCCCTATCCTATCCTCAATCCTATCCTATCCTCATTCCTATCCTATCCTCAATCCTATCGTATCCTCTATCCTATAGTATCCTCTATCCTATCCTATCCTCTATCCTATCCTATCCTCAATCCTATCCTATCCTCAATCCTATCCTATCCTATCCTCTATCCTATCATATCATCTATCATATCCTATCCTCTATCCTATCCTATCCTCTATCCTATCCTCTCCTCAATCCTATCCTATCCTCTATCCTATCCAATTCTCTATCCTATCCTATCCTCTATCATATCCTATCCTCTATCCTATCCTATCCTCTATCCTATCCTATTCTCTATCCTATCCTCTCCTCAATCCTATCCTATCCTCTATCCTATCCTCTATCCTATCCTCTCCTCAATCCTATCCTATCCTCTATGCTATCCTATCCTCTATCCTATTCAATCTCATATCCTATCCTATCCTCTATCATATCCTATCCTCTATCCTTTTCTCTATCCTATCCTCTATCCTATCCTATCCTCTATCCTATCCTCTCCTCAATCCTATCCTATCCTCAATCCTATCCTATCCTCTATCCTATCTTATCCTCTATCCTATCCTGTACTCTATTCTATCCTATCCTCTATCCTATTCTATCCTCTATTCTATCCTATCCTCAATCCAATCCTATCCTCTATCCTATTCTATCCTCTATCCCATCCTAATCTCTATCCTATCAATCCCCTATCCTATCCTCTATCCTATCCTATCCTCTATCCTATCCTATTCTCTATCCTACCCTATCCTCTATCCTATAATATCCTCTATCCCATCCTAATCTCTATCCTATCAATCCCCTATCCTATCCTCTATCCTATCTTATCCTCTATCCTATCCTGTCCTCTATTCTATCCTATCCTCTATCTTATCATATCCACTATCCTATCCTATACTCTGTCCTATTCTATCCTCTATCCTATCCTATCCTCAATCCAATGCTATCCTCTATCCTATCCTATCCTCTATCGTATCCTATCCTCTATCGTATCCAATCCTCTATCCTATCCTCTATCCTATCCTATCCTCTATCCTATCCTATCATCTATCCTATCCTATTCTCTATCCTATCCTATCCTCTATCCTATCCTATCCACTATCGTATGCTCTATCCTATCCAATCCCCTATCCTATCCTCTACCCTATCCTATCCTCAACCCTATAATACCATGTATCCTATCCTATTCTCTATCCTATCCTATCCTATCCTCCATCGTATGCTCTATCCTATCCTATCCACTATCCTATCCTATCCTCTATCCTATCCTATCGTCTATCCTATCCTATCCTCTATCCTATCCTATCCTCTATCCTATCCTATCCTCTATCCTATAATATCCTCTATCCCATCCTAATCTCTATCCTATCAATCCCCTATCCTATCGTCTATCATATCCTATCCTCTATCCTATCCAATTCTCTATCCTATCCTATCCTCTATCATATCCTATCCTCTATCCTATCCTATCCTCTATCCTATCCTATCCTCTATCCTATCCTCTCCTCAATCCTATCCTATCCTCAATCCTAACCTAACCTCTATCCTATCCTATTCTCTATCCTATCCTATCCTCTATCCTATCCTATCCTCTATCCTATCCTATCCTCTATCCTATCCTCTCCTCAATCCTATCCTATCCTCTATCCTATCCTATCCTATCCTCTATCCTATTCAATCTCATATCCTATCCTATCCTCTATCATATCCTATCCTCTATCGTATCATATCTTCTATCGTATCCTATCCTCTATCCTATCCAATCCTCTATCCTATCCTCTATCCTATCCTGTCCTCTATCCTATCCTATCCTCAATCCTATCCTATCATATCCTCCATCCTATCCTATCCTCCATCCTATCCAATCCCCTATCCTATCCTCAATCCTATCCTATCCTATCCTCAATCCTATCGTATCCTCTATCCTATAGTATCCTCTATCCTATCCTATCCTCTATCCTATCCTATCCTCAATCCTATCCTATCCTCAATCCTATCCTATCCTATCCTCTATCCTATCCTATCATCTATCATATCCTATCCTCTATCCTATCCTATCGTCTATCCTATCCTATCCTCTATCCTATCCTATCCTCTATCCTATCCTCTCCTCAATCCTATCCTATCCTCTATCCTATCCTCTATCCTATCCTCTCCTCAATCCTATCCTATCCTCTATCCTATCCTATCCCCTATCCTATTCAATCTCATATCCTATCCTATCCTCTATCATATCCTATCCTCTATCGTATCCTATCTTCTATCGTATCCTATCCTCTATCCTATCCTATCCTCTATCCTATCCTCTATCCTATCCTCTACCCTATCCTATCCTCTATTATATCCAATTCTCTATCCTATCCTATCCTCTATCATATCCTATCCTATATCCTATCCTATCCTCTATCCTATCCTATCCTCTATCCTATCCTCTCCTCAATCCTATCCTATCCTCTATCCTATCCAATTCTCTATCCTATCCTATCCTCTATCATATCCTATCCTCTATCCTATCCTATCCTCTATCCTATCCTATCCTCTATCCTATCCTCTCCTCAATCCTATCCTATCCTCAATCCTAACCTAACCTCTATCCTATCCTATTCTCTATCCTATCCTATCCTCTATCCTATCCTATCCTCTATCCTATCCTATTCTCTATCCTATCCTCTCCTCAATCCTATCCTATCCTCTATCCTATCCTCTATCCTATCCTCTCCTCAATCCTATCCTATCCTCTATGCTATCCTATCCTCTATCCTATTCAATCTCATATCCTATCCTATCCTCTATCATATCCTATCCTCTATCCTTTTCTCTATCCTATTCTCTATCCTATCCTATCCTCTATCCTATCCTCTCCTCAATCCTATCCTATCCTCAATCCTATCCTATCCTCTATCCTATCTTATCCTCTATCCTATCCTGTTCTCTATTCTATCCTATCCTCTATCTTATCCTATCCACTATCCTATCCTATCCTCTATCCTATTCTATCCTCTATTCTATCCTATCCTCAATCCAATCCTATCCTCTATCCTATAATATCCTCTATCCTATCCTATCCTATCCTCTATCCTATCCAATTCTCTATCCTATCCTATCCTCTATCATATCCTATCATCTATCATATCCTATTCTCTATCCTATCCTATCCTCTATCCTATCCTCTCCTCAATCCTATCCTATCCTCAATCCTAACCTAACCTCTATCCTATCCTATTCTCTATCCTATCCTATCCTCTATCCTATCCTATCCTCTATCCTATCCTCTCCTCAATCCTATCCTATCCTCTATCCTATCCTATCCTCTATCCTATTCAATCTCATATCCTATCCTATCCTCTATCATATCCTATCCTCTATCGTATCATATCTTCTATCGTATCCTATCCTCTATCCTATCCAATCCTCTATCCTATCCTCTATCCTATCCTGTCCTCTATCCTATCCTATCCTCAATCCTATCCTATCCTATCCTCCATCCTATCCAATCCCCTATCCTATCCTCAATCCTATCCTATCCTATCCTCAATCCTATCGTATCCTCTATCCTATAGTATCCTCTATCCTATCCTATCCTCTATCCTATCCTATCCTCAATCCTATCCTATCCTCAATCCTATCCTATCCTATCCTCTATCCTATCCTATCATCTATCATATCCTATCCTCTATCCTATCCTATCGTCTATCCTATCCTATCCTCTATCCTATCCTATCCTCTATCCTATCCTATCCTCTATCCTATCCTCTCCTCAATCCTATCCTATCCTCTATCCTATCCTCTATCCTATCCTCTCCTCAATCCTATCCTATCCTCTATCCTATCCTATCCCCTATCCTATTCAATCTCATATCCTATCCTATCCTCTATCATATCCTATCCTCTATCGTATCCTATCTTCTATCGTATCCTATCCTCTATCCTATCCTATCCTCTATCCTATCCTCTATCCTATCCTCTACCCTATCCTATCCTCTATTATATCCAATTCTCTATCCTATCCTATCCTCTATCATATCCTATCCTATATCCTATCCTATCCTCTATCCTATCCTATCCTCTATCCTATCCTCTCCTCAATCCTATCCTATCCTCTATCCTATCCAATTCTCTATCCTATCCTATCCTCTATCATATCCTATCCTCTATCCTATCCAATTCTCTATCCTATCCTATCCTCTATCATATCCTATCCTCTATCCTATCCTATCCTCTATCCTATCCTATCCTCTATCCTATCCTCTCCTCAATCCTATCCTATCCTCAATCCTAACCTAACCTCTATCCTATCCTATTCTCTATCCTATCCTATCCTCTATCCTATCCTATCCTCTATCCTATCCTATTCTCTATCCTATCCTCTCCTCAATCCTATCCTATCCTCTATCCTATCCTCTATCCTATCCTCTCCTCAATCCTATCCTATCCTCTATGCTATCCTATCCTCTATCCTATTCAATCTCATATCCTATCCTATCCTCTATCGTATCCTATCCTCTATCCTTTTCTCTATCCTATCCTCTATCCTATCCTATCCTCTATCCTATCCTCTCCTCAATCCTATCCTATCCTCAATCCTATCCTATCCTCTATCCTATCTTATCCTCTATCCTATCCTGTACTCTATTCTATCCTATCCTCTATCTTATCCTATCCACTATCCTATCCTATCCTCTATCCTATTCTATCCTCTATTCTATCCTATCCTCAATCCAATCCTATCCTCTATCCTATAATATCCTCTATCCTATCCTATCCTATCCTCTATCCTATCCAATTCTCTATCCTATCCTATCCTCTATCATATCCTATCATCTATCATATCCTATTCTCTATCCTATCCTATCGTCTATCCTATCCTATCCTCTATCCTATCCTATCCTCTATCCTATAATATATTCTATCCCATCCTAATCTCTATCCTATCAATCCCCTATCCTATCCTCTATCCTATCCTATCCTCTATCCTATCCAATTCTCTATCCTATCCTATCCTCTATCATATCCTATCCTCTATCCTATCCTATCCTCTATCCTATCCTATCCTCTATAATATCCTCTCCTCAATCCTATCCTATCCTGACACCTAACCTAACCTCTATCCTATCCTATTCTCTATCCTATCCTACCCTCTATCCTATCCTATCCTCTATCCTATCCTATCCTCTATTCTATCCTCTCCTCAATCCTATCCTATCCTCTATCCTATCCTCTCCTCAATCCTATCCTATCCTCTATCCTATCCTATCCCCTATCCTATTCAATCTCATATCCTATCCTATCCTCTATCCTATCCTATCATCTATCCTATCCTATTCTCTATCCTATCCAATCCTCTATCCTATCCTATCCACTATCGTATGCTCTATCCTATCCTATCCTCTATCCTATCCCATCCACTATCGTATGCTCTATCCTATCCTATCCTCTATCCTATCCAATCCCCTATCCTATCCTCTACTCTATCCTATCCTCAACCCTATAATACCATGTATCCTATCCTATTCTCTATCCTATCCTATCCTATCGTGTATCGTATGCTCTATCCTATCCTATCCACTATCCTATCCTATCCTCTATCCAATCCTATCGTCTATCCTACCCTATCCTCTATCCTATCCTATCCTCTATCCTATCCTATCCTCTATCCTATAATATCCTCTATCCCATCCTAATCTCTATCCTATCAATCCCCTATCCTATCCTCTATCCTATCCTATCCTCTATCCTATCCAATTCTCTAACCTATCCTATCCTCTATCCAATCCTATCCTCAATTCAATACTATCCTCTATCCTATAATATCCTCTATCGTATCCTATCCTATCCTCTACCCTATCCTATCTTCTATCCTATCCTATTCTCTATCCTATCCTATCCTATGCACTATCGTATGCTCTATCCTATCCTATCCTCTATCCTATCCAATCCCCTTTCCTATCCTCTACCCTAGAATACCATGTATCCTATCCTATTCTCTATCCTATCCTATCCTATGCTCTATCCTATCCTATTCTCTATCCTACCCTATGATCTATCCTATAATATCCTCTATCCCATCCTAATCTCTATCCTATCAATCCCCTATCCTATCTTCTATCCTATCCTATCCTCTATCCTATCCAATCCTCTATCCTATCCTCTATCCTATCCTATCCTCTATCCTATCCTATACTCAATCCTATCCTATCCTATCCTCCATCTTGTCCGATCCTCCATCCTATCCAATCCCCTATTATATCCTTCTCTACCCTATCCTAACCTCTATCCTATCCTATCCTCTATCCTATCCTCTCCTCAATCCTATCCTATCCTCTATCCTATCCTCTCCTCAATCCTATCCTATCCTCTATCCTATCCTATCCTCTATCCTATTCAATCTCATATCCTATCCTATCCTCTATCATATCCTATCCTCTATCGTATCCTATCTTCTATCGTATCCTATCCTCTATTCTATCCAATCCTGTATCCTATCCTCTATCCTATCCTA
This sequence comes from Halictus rubicundus, assembly GCF_050948215.1. NCBI lineage: Eukaryota > Metazoa > Arthropoda > Insecta > Hymenoptera > Halictidae > Halictus > Halictus rubicundus. The sequence continues at coordinate 396,714 of NW_027488730.1, read as the reverse complement.
TCCTCTATCCTATCCTATCCTCTATCCTATCCTATCCTATCCTCCATCCTATCCTATCCTCCATCCTATCCAATCCCCTATCCTATCCTGAATCCTATCCTCTCCTCATTCCTATACTATTGTATCCTCTATCCTATCCTATCCTCTATCCTATCCTATCCTCAATCCTATACTATCCTCTATCCTATCCTATCCTCTATCCTATCCTATACTCAATCCTATCCTATCCTGTCCTCCATCCTGTCCGATCCTCCATCTTATCCAATCCCTTATCCTATCCTTCTCTACCCTATCCTATCCTCTATCCTATCCTATTCTCTATCCTATCCTATCCTCTATCCTATCTTATCCTCTATCCTATCCTATCCTCTATCCTATCTTATCCTCTATCCTATCCTATACTCTATCCTATTCAATCTCATATCCTATCCTATCCTCTATCATATCCTATCATCTATCGTATCCTATCTTCTATCGTATCCTATCCTCTATCCTATCCAATCCTCTATCCTATCCTCTATCCTATCCTATTCTCTATCCTATCCTATCCTCAATCCTATCCTATCCTATCCTCCATCCTATCCTATCCTCCATCCTATCCAATCCCCTATCCTATCCTCAATCCTATCCTATCCTCATTCCTATCCTATCCTCAATCCTATCGTATCCTCTATCCTATTGTATCCTCTATCCTATCCTATCCTCTATCCTATCCTATCCTCAATCCTATCCTATCCTCAATCCTATCCTATCCTATCCTCTATCCTATCCTATCATCTATCATATCCTATCCTCTATCCTACCCTATCCTCTATCCTATAATATCCTCTATCCCATCCTAATCTCTATCCTATCAATCCCCTATCCTATCCTCTATCCTATCTTATCCTCTATCCTATCCTGTCCTCTATTCTATCCTATCCTCTATCTTATCATATCCACTATCCTATCCTATACTCTGTCCTATTCTATCCTCTATCCTATCCTATCCTCAATCCAATGCTATCCTCTATCCTATCCTATCCTCTATCGTATCCTATCCTCTATCGTATCCAATCCTCTATCCTATCCTCTATCCTATCCTATCCTCTATCCTATCCTATCATCTATCCTATCCTATTCTCTATCCTATCCTATCCTCTATCCTATCCTATCCACTATCGTATGCTCTATCCTATCCAATCCCCTATGCTATCCTCTACCCTATCCTATCCTCAACCCTATAATACCATGTATCCTATCCTATTCTCTATCCTATCCTATCCTATCCTCCATCGTATGCTCTATCCTATCCTATCCACTATCCTATCCTATCCTCTATGCTATCCTATCGTCTATCCTATCCTATCCTCTATCCTATCCTATCCTCTATCCTATCCTATCCTCTATCCTATAATATCCTCTATCCCATCCTAATCTCTATCCTATCAATCCCCTATCCTATCGTCTATCCTATCCTATCCTCTATCCTATCCAATTCTCTATCCTATCCTATCCTCTATCATATCCTATCCTCTATCCTATCCTATCCTCTATCCTATCCTATCCTCTATCCTATCCTCTCCTCAATCCTATCCTATCCTCAATCCTAACCTAACCTCTATCCTATCCTATTCTCTATCCTATCCTATCCTCTATCCTATCCTATCCTCTATCCTATCCTATCCTCTATCCTATCCTCTATCCTATCCTCTACCCTATCCTATCCTCTATTATATCCAATTCTCTATCCTATCCTATCCTCTATCCTATCCTATCCTCTATCATATCCTATCCTATATCCTATCCTATCCTCTATCCTATCCTATCCTCTATCCTATCCTCTCCTCAATCCTATCCTATCCTCTATCCTATCCAATTCTCTATCCTATCCTATCCTGTATCATATCCTATCCTCTATCCTATCCTATCCTCTATCCTATCCTATCCTCTATCCTATCCTCTCCTCAATCCTATCCTATCCTCAATCCTAACCTAACCTCTTTCCTATCCTATTCTCTATCCTATCCTATCCTCTATCCTATCCTATCCTCTATCCTATCCTATTCTCTATCCTATCCTCTCCTCAATCCTATCCTATCCTCTATCCTATCCTCTATCCTATCCTCTCCTCAATCCTATCCTATCCTCTATGCTATCCTATCCTCTATCCTATTCAATCTCATATCCTATCCTATCCTCTATCCTTTTCTCTATCCTATCCTCTATCCTATCCTATCCTCTATCCTATCCTCTCCTCAATCCTATCCTATCCTCAATCCTATCCTATCCTCTATCCTATCTTATCCTCTATCCTATCCTGTACTCTATTCTATCCTATCCTCTATCTTATCCTATCCACTATCCTATCCTATCCTCTATCCTATTCTATCCTCTATTCTATCCTATCCTCAATCCAATCCTATCCTCTATCCTATAATATCCTCTATCCTATCCTATCCTATCCTCTATCCTATCCAATTCTCTATCCTATCCTATCCTCTATCATATCCTATCCTCTATCCTATCCTATCCTCTATCCTATCCTCTCCTCAATCCTATCCTATCCTCAATCCTAACCTAACCTCTATCCTATCCTATTCTCTATCCTATCCTATCCTCTATCCTATCCTATCCTCTATCCTATCCTATCCTCTATCCTATCCTCTCCTCAATCCTATCCTATCCTCTATCCTATCCTATCCTCTATCCTATTCAATCTCATATCCTATCCTATCCTCTATCATATCCTATCCTCTATCGTATCATATCTTCTATCGTATCCTATCCTCTATCCTATCCTATCCTCTATCCTATCCTCTATCCTATCCTCTACCCTATCCTATCCTCTATTATATCCAATTCTCTATCCTATCCTATCCTCTATCATATCCTATCCTATATCCTATCCTATGCTCTATCCTATCCTATCCTCTATCCTATCCTCTCCTCAATCCTATCCTATCCTCAATCCTAACCTAACCTCTATCCTATCCTATTCTCTATCCTATCCTATCCTCTATCCTATCCTATCCTCTATCCTATCCTATTCTCTATCCTATCCTCTCCTCAATCCTATCCTATCCTCTATCCTATCCTCTATCCTATCCTCTCCTCAATCCTATCCTATCCTCTATGCTATCCTATCCTCTATCCTATTCAATCTCATATCCTATCCTATCCTCTATCATATCCTATCCTCTATCCTTTTTTCTATCCTATCCTCTATCCTATCCTATCCTCTATCCTATCCTCTCCTCAATCCTATCCTATCCTCAATCCTATCCTATCCTCTATCCTATCTTATCCTCTATCCTATCCTGTACTCTATTCTATCCTATCCTCTATCTTATCCTATCCACTATCCTATCCTATCCTCTATCCTATTCTATCCTCTATTCTATCCTATCCTCAATCCAATCCTATCCTCTATCCTATAATATCCTCTATCCTATCCTATCCTATCCTCTATCCTATCCAATTCTCTATCCTATCCTATCCTCTATCATATCCTATCATCTATCATATCCTATTCTCTATCCTATCCTATCGTCTATCCTATCCTATCCTCTATCCTATCCTATCCTCTATCCTATCCAATTCTCTATCCTATCCTATCCTCTATCATATCCTATCCTCTATCCTATCCTATCCTCTATCCTATCCTATCCTCTATAATATCCTCTCCTCAATCCTATCCTATCCTGAAACCTAACCTAACCTCTATCCTATCCTATTCTCTATCCTATCCTACCCTCTATCCTATCCTATCCTCTATCCTATCCTATCCTCTATTCTATCCTCTCCTCAATCCTATCCTATCTTCTATCCTATCCTCTCCTCAATCCTATCCTATCCTCTATCCTATCCTATCCCCTATCCTATTCAATCTCATATCCTATCCTATCCTCTATCATATCCTATCCTCTATCGTATCCTATCTTCTATCGTATCCTATCCTCTATCCTATCCTATCCTCTATCCTATTATCTATCCTATCCTCTACCCTATCCTATCTTCTATCCTATCCTATTCTCTATCCTATCCTATCCTATGCACTATCGTATGCTCTATCCTATCCTATCCTCTATCCTATCCAATCCCCTATCCTATCCTCTACCCTAGAATACTATGTATCCTATCCTATTCTCTATCCTATCCTATCCTCTATCCTATCCTATTCTCTATCCTACCCTATCCTCTATCCTATAATATCCTCTATCAAATCCTAATCTCTATCCTATCAATCCCCTATCCTATCCTCTATCCTATCCAATTCTCTATCCTATCCTATCCTCTATCATATCCTATCCTCTACCCTACCCTATCCTCTATCCTATCCTATCCTCTATCCTATCCTATCCTCTATCCTATCCTATCCTCTATCCTATCCTATCCTCTACCCTATCCTATCTTCTATCCTATCCTATTCTCAATCCTATCCTATCCTATGCACTATCGTATGCTCTATCCTATCCTATTCTCTATCCTATCCACTATCCAATCCTATACTCTATCATATCCTATCCCCTATCCTATCCTTAATCCTATCCTATCCTCTATCCTATCCTATCCTCTACCCTATCCTCTATCCTATCCTCTACCCTATCCTATCTTCTATCCTATCCTATTCTCTATCCTATCCTATCCTATGCACTATCGTATGCTCTATCCTATCCTATCCTCTATCCTATCCAATCCCCTATCCTATCCTCTACCCTAGAATACTATGTATCCTATCCTATTCTCTATCCTATCCTATCCTATCCTCTATCCTATCCTATTCTCTATCCTACCCTATCCTCTATCCTATAATAACGTCTATCCCATCCTAATCTCTATCCTATCAATCCCCTATCCTATCCTCTATCCTATCCAATTCTCTATCCTATCCTATCCTCTATCATATCCTATTCTCTATCCTATCCTCTCCTCAATCCTATCCTATCCTCTATCCTATCCTCTATCCTATCCTCTCCTCAATCCTATCCTATTCTCTATCCTATCCTATCCTCTATCCTATTCAATCTCATATCCTATCCTATCCTCTATCATATCCTATCCTCTATCGTATCCTATCTTCTATCGTATCCTATCCTCTATCCTATCCAATCCTCTATCCTATCCTCTATCCTATCCTGTCCTGTATCCTATCCTATCCTCAATCCTATCCTATCCTATCCTCCATCCTATCCTATCCTCCATCCTATCCAATCCCCTATCCTATCCTCAATCCTATCCTATCCTCATTCCTATCCTATCCTCAATCCTATCGTATCCTCTATCCTATAGTATCCTCTATACTATCCTATCCTCAATCCTATCCTATCCTCAATCCTAACCTATCCTCTACCCTATCCTATTCTCTATCCTATCCTATCCTCTATCCTATCCTATCCTCTATCCTATCCTCTATCCTATCCTATCCTCTATCCTATCCTATCCTCTATCATATCCTCTCCTCAATCCTATCCTATCCTCAATCCTAACCTAACCTCTATCCTATCCTATTCTCTATCCTATCCTATCCTCTATCCTATCCTATCCTCTATCCTATCCTATTCTCTATCCTATCCTCTCCTCAATCCCATCCTATCCTCTATCCTATCCTCTATCCTATCCTCTCCTCAATCCTATCCTATCCTCTATGCTATCCTATCCTCTATCCTATTCAATCTCATATCCTATCCTATCCTCTATCATATCCTATCCTCTATCCTTTTCTCTATCCTATCCTCTATCCTATCCTATCCTCTATCCTATCCTCTCCTCAATCCTATCCTATCCTCAATCCTATCCTATCCTCTATCCTATCTTATCCTCTATCCTATCCTGTACTCTATTCTATCCTATCCTCTATCTTATCCTATCCACTATCCTATCCTATCCTCTATCCTATTCTATCCTCTATTCTATCCTATCCTCAATCCAATCCTATCCTCTATCCTATAATATCCTCTATCCTATCCTATCCTATCCTCTATCCTATCCAATTCTCTATCCTATCCTATCCTCTATCATATCCTATCATCTATCATATCCTATTCTCTATCCTATCCTATCGTCTATCCTATCCTATCCTCTATCCTATCCTATCCTCTATCCTATAATATATTCTATCCCATCCTAATCTCTATCCTATCAATCCCCTATCCTATCCTCTATCCTATCCTATCCTCTATCCTATCCAATTCTCTATCCTATCCTATCCTCTATCATATCCTATCCTCTATCCTATCCTATCCTCTATCCTATCCTATCCTCTATAATATCCTCTCCTCAATCCTATCCTATCCTGAAACCTAACCTAACCTCTATCCTATCCTATTCTCTATCCTATCCTACCCTCTATCCTATCCTATCCTCTATCCTATCCTATCCTCTATTCTATCCTCTCCTCAATCCTATCCTATCCTCTATCCTATCCTCTCCTCAATCCTATCCTATCCTCTATCCTATCCTATCCCCTATCCTATTCAATCTCATATCCTATCCTATCCTCTATCATATCCTATCATCTATCGTATCCTATCTTCTATCGTATCCTATCCTCTATCCTATCCTATCCTCTATCCTATTATCTATCCTATCCTCTACCCTATCCTATCTTCTATCCTATCCTATTCTCTATCCTATCCTATCCTATGCACTATCGTATGCTCTATCCTATCCTATCCTCTATCCTATCCAATCCCCTATCCTATCCTCTACCCTAGAATACTATGTATCCTATCCTATTCTCTATCCTATCCTATCCTATCCTCTATCCTATCCTATTCTCTATCCTACCCTATCCTCTATCCTATAATATCCTCTATCAAATCCTAATCTCTATCCTATCAATCCCCTATCCTATCCTCTATCCTATCCAATTCTCTATCCTATCCTATCCTCTATCATATCCTATCCTCTACCCTACCCTATCCTCTATCCTATCCTATCCTCTATCCTATCCTCTCCTCAATCCTATCCTATCCTCAATCCTAACCTAACCTCTATCCTATCCTATTCTCTATCCTATCCTATCCTCTATCCTATCCTATCCTCTATCCTATCCTATTCTCTATCCTATCCTCTCCTCAATCCTATCCTATCCTCTATCCTATCCTCTATCCTATCCTCTCCTCAATCCTATCCTATTCTCTATCCTATCCTATCCTCTATCCTATTCAATCTCATATCCTATCCTATCCTTTATCATATCCTATCCTCTATCGTATCCTATCTTCTATCGTATCCTATCCTCTATCCTATCCAATCCTCTATCCTATCCTCTATCCTATCCTGTCCTGTATCCTATCCTATCCTCAATCCTATCCTATCCTATCCCCCATCCTATCCTATCCTCCATCCTATCCAATCCCCTATCCTATCCTCAATCCTATCCTATCCTCAATCCTATCGTATCCTCTATCCTATAGTATCCTCTATACTATCCTATCCTCAATCCTATCCTATCCTCTATCCTATCCTCTATCCTATCCTATCCTCTACCCTATCCTATCTTCTATCCTATCCTATTCTCAATCCTATCCTATCCTATGCACTATCGTATGCTCTATCCTATCCTATCCTCTATCCTATCCTATCCTCTATCCTATCCTATCCTCTATCCTATAATATCCTCTATCCCATCCTAATCTCTATCCTATCAATCCCCTATCCTATCCTCTCTCCTATCCTATCCTCTATCCTATCCTATTCTCTATCCTACCCTATCCTCTATCCTATAATATCCTCTATCCCATCCTAATCTCTATCCTATCAATCCCCTATCCTATCGTCTATCCTATCCTATCCTCTATCCTATCCAATTCTCTATCATATCCTATCCTCTATCATATCCTATCCTCTATCCTATCCTATCCTCTACCCTATAATACCATGTATCCTATCCTATTCTCTATCCTATCCACTATCCAATCCTATACTCTATCATATCCTATCCCCTATCCTATCCTTAATCCTATCCTATCCTCAATCCTAACCTATCCTCTATCCTATCCTATTCTCTATCCTATCCTATCCTCTATCCTATCCTATCCTTTATCCTATCCTATCCTCTATCCTATCTTATCCTCTATCCTATCCTGTCCTCTATTCTATCCTATCCTCTATCTTATCATATCCACTATCCTATCCTATACTCTATCCTATCCTATCGTCTATCCTATCCTATCCTCTATCCTATCCTATCCTCTATCCTATCCTATCCTCTATCCTATAATATCCTCTATCCCATCCTAATCTCTATCCTATCAATCCCCTATCCTATCCTCTCTCCTATCCTATCCTCTATCCTATCCTATTCTCTATCCTACCCTATCCTCTATCCTATAATATCCTCTATCCCATCCTAATCTCTATCCTATCAATCCCCTATCCTATCGTCTATCCTATCCTATCCTCTATCCTATCCAATTCTCTATCATATCCTATCCTCTATCATATCCTATCCTCTATCCTATCCTATCCTCTATCCTATCCTATCCTCTATCCTATCCTCTCCTCATTCCTATCCTATCCTCATTCCTAACCTATCCTCTATCCTATCCTATCCTCTATCCTATCCTATCCTCTCCTCAATCCTCTCCTCAATCCTATCCTATCCTCAATCCTATCCTATCCTCTATCCTATCTTATCCTCTATCCTGTCCTGTACACTATTCTATCCTATCCTCTATCTTATCCTATCCACTATCCTATCCTATCCTCAATCCAATCCTTTCCTCTATCCTATCCTCTATCCTATCCTATCCTCTATCCTATCCTATCCTCTATCCTATCCTATCCTCTATCCTATCCTATCCTCTATCCTATCCTATCCTCTATCCTATCCTATCCTCTATCCTATCCTATCCTCTATCCTATCCTATCCTCTATCCTATCCTATCCTCTATCCTATCCTATCCTCTATCCTATCCAATCCCATATCGTATCCTCTATCCTATCATATCCTCTATCCTATCCTATCCTCTATCCTATCCTATCCTCTATCCTATCCTATCCTCTATCCAATCCTATCCTCTATCCTATCCTATCATATCCTCTATCCTATCCTATCCTCTATCCTATCCTATGCTCTATCCTATCCTATCCTCTATCCTATCCTATCCTCTATCCTATCCTATCCTCTATCCTATCCTATCCTCTATCCTATCCTATCCTCTATCCAATATTATCCTCTATCCTATACTATCATATCCTCTATCCTATCCTATCCTCTATCCTATCCTATGCTCTATCCTATCCTATCCTCTATCCTATCCTATCCTCTATCCTATTCTATACTCTATCCTATCCTTTCCGCTATCCTATCCTATCCTCTATCCTATCCTATCCTCTATCGTATCCTATCCTCTATCCTATCTACTCCTATATCGTATCCTCTAGCCTATCCTATCCTCTATCCTATCCTATCCTCTATCCTATCCTATCCTCTATCCTATCCTATCCTCTATCCTATCCTATCCTCTATCCTATCCTATCCTCTATCCTATCCTATCCTCTATCCTATCCTATCCTCTATCCTATCCTATCCTCTATCCTATCCTATCCTCTATCCTATCCTATCCTCTATCCTATCCAGTCCCCTATCCTATCCTCTATCATATCCTATCCTCTTTACTATAATATCATCTATCCTATCCTATCCGATCCTCTATCCTATCCTATCCTCTATCCTATTCTATTCTCTATCCTATCCTATCCTCTATCCTATCCTATCCTCTATCCTATCATATCCTCTATCCTATCCTATCCTGTATCCTATCCTATCCTCTATTCTATCCAATCCCCTATCCTATCCTCTATCCTATCTTATCCTCTATCCTATCCAGTCCCCTATCCTATCCTCTATCATATCCTATCCTCTTTACTATAATATCAACTATCCTATCCTCTATCCTATCCTATCCTATCCTCTATCCTATCCTATCCTCTATCCTATCCTATCCTCTATCCTATCCTATCCTCTATCCTATCCTATCCTCTATCCTATCCTATCCTCTATCCTATCCTATCCTCTATCCTATCCTATCCTCTATCCTATCCAATCCCCTATCCTATCCTATCCTCTATCCTATCCAGTCCCCTATCCTATCCTCTATCATATCCTATCCTCTTTACTATAATATCAACTATCCTATCCTCTATCCTATCCTATCCTATCCTCTATCCTATCCTATCCTCTATCCCATCCTATCCTCGATCCTATCCTATCCTCTATCCTATCATATCCTCTATCCTATCCTATCCTGTATCCTATCCTATCCTCTATTCTATCCAATCCCCTATCCTATCCTATCCTCTATCCTATCCTATCCTCTATCCTATCCTATCCTCTATCCTATCCTATCCTCTATCCTATCCTATCCTCTATCCTATCCTATCCTCTATCCTATCCTATCCTCTATCCTATCATATCCTCTATCCTATCCTATCCTGTACCCTATCCTATCCTCTATTCTATCCAATCCCCTATCCTATCCTCTATCCTATCCTATCCTCTATCCAATCCTATCCTCTATCCTATCCTATCATATCCTCTATCCTATCCTATCCTCTATCCTATCCTATGCTCTATCCTATCCTATCCTCTATCCTATCCTATCCTCTATCCTATCCTCTATCCTATCCTATCCTCTATCCTATCCTATCCGGTATCCTATCCTATCCTCTATCCTATCCTATCCTCTATCCTATCCAGTCCCCTATCCTATCCTCTATCATATCCTATCCTCTTTACTATAATATCATCTATCCTATCCTATCCGATCCTCTATCCTATCCTATCCTCTATCCTATCCTATTCTCTATCCTATCCTATCCTCTATCCTATCCTATCCTCTATCCTATCATATCCTCTATCCTATCCTATCCTGTATCCTATACTATCCTCTATTCTATCCAATCCCCTATCCTATCCTCTATCCTATCCTATCCTCTATCCTATCCTATCCTCTATCATATCCTATCCTCTATCCTATCTTATCCTCTATCCTATTCTATCCTCTATCCAATCCAATCCTATATCCTATTCACTATCCAATCCTATCCTATCCTCTATCGTATCCTATCCTCTATCCTATCCAATCCTCTATCCTATCCTCTATCTTATCCTATCTTCTATATTATAATATTCTCTATCCTATCCTATCCTCTATCCTATCCAATCCTGTATCCTATCCTCTATCCTATCCTATCCTCTATCCTATCCTATCCTATCCTCTACCCTATCTTATCCTCTATCCTATCCTGTACTCTATTCTATCATATCCTCTATCTTATCCTATCCACTATCCTATCCTATCCTCTATCCTATCCAATCCTCTATCGTATCCTCTATCCTATCCTACCCTCTATCCTATCCTACCCTCTATCCTATCGTATCCTCTATCCTATCCTATCCTAAATCCTATCCTATCCTCAATCCTATCCTATCCTGAACCCTATCCTATCCTCAACGCTATCGTATCCCGTATTCTATCCTATCCTCTATCCTATCCTATCCTCTATGCTATCCAATCCGCAATTCTTTCCTCTATCCTATCCTATCGTCTATCCTGTCCTATCCTCCATAATATCGTATCCTCTATCCTATCCTATCCTCTATCCTGTAATATCATCTATCCTATCCTATTCTCTATCCTATCCTATCGTATCCACTATCGTATCCTATCCTCTATCCTATCCAATCCTCTATCGTATCCTCTATCCTATCCTACCCTCTATCCTATCCTACCCTTTATCCTATCGTATCCTCTATCCTATCCTAGCCTCAATTCTATCGTATCCTCTATCCTATCCTATCCTCAATCCTATCCTATCCTATCCTCTATCCAATCCTATCCCCAATCCTATAAAATACTCTATCCTATCCTATCCTCTATCATATAATATCCTCTATCGTATCCTATATACTACACTGTCTTATCCTTTATCCTATAATATCCTCTATCCTTTCCTATCCTCTATCCTATTCTATCCTCTATCCTATCCTATCCTCTATCCTATCCTATCCTCTATCCTATCCTATACTCAATCCTATCCTATCCTATCCTCCATCCTGTCCGATCCTCCATCTTATCCAATCCCCTATCCTATCCTTCTCTACCCTATCCTATCCTCTATCCTATCCTATCCTCTATCCTATCCTATCCTCAATCCTATCCTATCCTCTATCCTATCCTATCCTCTATCCTATCCTATACTCAATCCTATCCTATCCTATCCTCCATCCTGTCCGATCCTCCATCTTATCCAAGCCCCTATCCTATCCTTCTCTACCCTATCCTATCCTCTATCCTATCCTATCCTCTATCCTATCCTATCCTCTATCCTATCTTATCCTCTATCCTATCCTATCCTCTATCCTATCCTCTCCTCAATCCTATCCTATCCTCTATCCTATCCTCTATCCTATCCTCTATCCTATCCTCTATCCTATCCTCTCCTCAATCCTATCCTATCCTCTATCCTATCCTATCCTCTATCCTATTCAATCTCATATCCTATCCTATCCTCTATCATATCCTATCCTCTATCGTATCCTATCTTCTATCGTATCCTATCCTCTATCCTATCCAATCCTCTATCCTATCCTCTATCCTATCCTATTCTCTATCCTATCCTATCCTCAATCCTATCCTATCCTATCCTCCATCCTATCCAATCCCCTATCCTATCCTCAATCCTATCCTATCCTCATTCCTATCCTATCCTCAATCCTATCGTATCCTCTATCCTATTGTATCCTCTATCCTATCGTATCCTCTATCCCATCCTATCCTCAATCCTATCCTATCCTATCCTCTATCCTATCCTATCCTCCATAATATCGTATCCTCTATCCTATCCTATCATCTATCCTATCCTATCCTCTATCCTATCCTATCCTCTATCGTATCCTATCCTCTATCCTATCCTATCCTATCCTCTATCCTATCCTATCCTCTATCCTATCCAGTCCCCTATCCTATCCTCTATCATATCCTATCCTCTTTACTATAATATCAACTATGCTATCCTCTATCCTATCCTATCCTATCCTCTATCCTATCCTATCCTCTGTCCCATCCTATACTCTATCCTATCCTATCCTCTATCCTATCATATCCTCTATCCTATCCTATCCTGTATCCTATCCTATCCTCTATTCTATCCAATCCCCTATCCTATCCTATCCTCTATCCTATCCTATCCTGTATCCTATTCTATCCTCTATCCTATCCAATCCTATATCCTATTCTCTATCCTATCCTATCCTATCCTCTATCCTATCCTACCCTCTATCCTATCCTATCCTATATCCTATCATATCCTCTATCCTATCCTATCCTGTATCCTATTCTATCCTCTATCCTATCCAATCCTATATCCTATTCTCTATCCTATCCTATCCTATCCTATATCCTATTCTATCCTCTATCCTATCCAATCCTATATCCTATTCTCTATCCTATCCTATCCTCTATCGTATCCTATCCTCTATCCTATCCACTCCTATATCGTATCCTCTAGCCTATCCTATCCTCTATCCTATCCTACCCTCTATCCTATCCTATTCTATATCCTATCCTATCCTCTATCCTATCCTATCCTCAATCCTATCCTATCCTCTATTCTATCCAATCCCCTATCCTATCCTATCCTCTATCCTATCCTATCCTGTATCCTATTCTATCCTCTATCCTATCCAATCCTATATCCTATTCTCTATCCTATCCTATCCTATCCTCTATCCTATCCTACCCTCTATCCTATCCTATCCTATATCCTATCATATCCTCTATCCTATCCTATCCTGTATCCTATTCTATCCTCTATCCTATCCAATCCTATATCCTATTCTCTATCCTATCCTATCCTATCCTATATCCTATTCTATCCTCTATCCTATCCAATCCTATATCCTATTCTCTATCCTATCCTATCCTCTATCGTATCCTATCCTCTATCCTATCCACTCCTATATCGTATCCTCTAGCCTATCCTATCCTCTATCCTATCCTACCCTCTATCCTATCCTATTCTATATCATATCCTATCCTCTATCGTATCCTATCTTCTATCGTATCCTATCCTCTATCCTATCCAATCCTCTATCCTATCCTCTATCCTATCCTATCCTCTATCCTATCCTATACTCAATCCTATCCTATCCTATCCTCCATCCTGTCCGATCCTCCATCCTATCCAATCCCCTATTATATCCTTCTCTACCCTATCCTATCCTCTATCCTATCCTATCCTCTATCCTATCCTCTCCTCAATCCTATCCTATCCTCTATCCTATCCTCTCCTCAATCCTATCCTATCCTCTATCCTATCCTATCCTCTATCCTATTCAATCTCATATCCTATCCTATCCTCTATCATATCCTATCCTCTATCGTATCCTATCTTCTATCGTATCCTATCCTCTATTCTATCCAATCCTGTATCCTATCCTCTATCCTATCCTATCCTCTATCCTATGCTATCCTCTATCCTATCCTATCCTATCCTCCATCCTATCCTATCCTCCAACCTATGCAATCCCCTATCCTATCCTGAATCCTATCCTCTCCTCATTCCTATACTATTGTATCCTCTATCCTATCCTATCCTCTATCCTATCCTATCCTCAATCCTATCCTATCCTCTATCCTATCCTATCCTCTATCCTATCCTATACTCAATCCTATCCTATCCTATCCTCCATCCTGTCCGATCCTCCATCTTATCCAATCCCCTATCCTATCCTCTATCCTATCCTATCCAATCCCCTATCCTATCCTCTATCCTATCCTATCCTCTATCCTATCCTATCCTCTATCCTATCTTATCCTCTATCCTATCCTATCCTCTATCCTATCCTCTCCTCAATCCTATCCTATCCTCAATCCTATCCTATCCTATCCTCTATCCTATCCTATCATCTATCATATCCTATCCTCTATCCTATCCTATCGTCTATCCTATCCTATCCTCCATAATATCGTATCCTCTATCCTATCCTATCCTCTATCCTATCATATCCTCTATCCTATCCTATCCTGTATCCTATCCTATCCTCTATTCTATCCAATCCCCTATCCTATCCTCTATCCTATCCTATCCTCTATCCTATCCTATCCTCTATCATATCCTATCCTCTATCCTATCCTATCCTCTATCCTATCCTATCCTCTATCCTATCCTATCCTCTATCCTATCTTATCCTCTATCCTATCCTATCCTCTATCCTATCCTCTCCTCAATCCTATCCTATCCTCAATCCTATCCTATCCTATCCTCTATCCTATCCTATCATCTATCATATCCTATCCTCTATCCTATCCTATCGTCTATCCTATCCTATCCTCCATAATATCGTATCCTCTATCCTATCCTATCCTCTATCCTATCATATCCTCTATCCTATCCTATCCTGTATCCTATCCTATCCTCTATTCTATCCAATCCCCTATCCTATCCTCTATCCTATCCTATCCTCTATCCTATCCTATCCTCTATCATATCCTATCCTCTATCCTATCTTATCCTCTATCCTATTCTATCCTCTATCCAATCCAATCCTATATCCTATTCACTATCCACTCCTATCCTATCCTCTATCCTATCCTACCCTCTATCCTATCATATCCTCTATCCTATCCTATCCTGTATCCTATCCTATCCTCTATTCTATCCAATCCCCTATCCTATCCTCTATCCTATCCTATCCTCTATCCTATCCTATCCTCTATCGTATCCTATCCTCTATCGTATCCTATCCTCTATCCTATCCTATCCTATCCTCTATCCTATCCTATCCTCTATCATATCCTATCCTCTATCCTATCTTATCCTCTATCCTATTCTATCCTCTATCCAATCCAATCCTATATCCTATTCACTATCCACTCCTATCCTATCCTCTATCCTATCCTATCCTCTATCCTATTCTATCCTCTATCCTATCCAATCCTATATCCTATTCTCTATCCTATCCTATCCTCTATCGTATCCTATCCTCTATCCTATCCACTCCTATATCGTATCCTCTAGCCTATCCTATCCTCTATCCTATCCTACCCTCTATCCTATCCTATTCTATATCCTATCCTATCCTCTATCCTATCCTATCCTCTATCCTATCATATCCTCTATCCTATCCTATCCTGTATCCTATCCTATCCTCTATTCTATCCAATCCCCTATCCTATCCTCTATCCTATCCTATCCTCTATCCTATCCTATCCTCTATCATATCCTATCCTCTATCCTATCTTATCCTCTATCCTATTCTATCCTCTATCCAATCCAATCCTATATCCTATTCACTATCCACTCCTATCCTATCCTCTATCCTATCCTACCCTCTATCCTATCCTATCCTATATCATATCCTATCCTCTATCCTATCCAATCCCCTATCCTCTCCTCTATCCTATCCTATACTCCATCATATCCTAACCTCTATCCTATCTTATCCTCTATCCTATTCTATACTCTATCCTATCCTTTCCGCTACCCTATCCTATATCCTATCCTATCCTCTATCGTATCCTATCCTCTATCCTATCCACTCCTATATCGTATCCTCTAGCCTATCCTATCCTCTATCCTATCCTATCCTCTATCCTATCCTATCCTCTATCGTATCCTATCCTCTATCCTATCCTATCCTATCCTCTATCCTATCCTATCCTCTATCCTATCCTATCCTCTATCCTATCCAGTCCCCTATCCTATCCTCTATCATATCCTATCCTCTTTACTATAATATCAACTATCCTATCCTCTATCCTATCCTATCCTCTATCCTATCCTATCCTATCCTCTATCCTATCCTATCCTCTGTCCCATCCTATACTCTATCCTATCCTATCCTCTATCCTATCATATCCTCTATCCTATCCTATCCTGTATCCTATCCTATCCTTTATTCTATCCAATCCCCTATCCTATCCTATCCTCTATCCTATCATATCCTGTATCCTATTCTATCCTCTATCCTATCCAATCCTATATCCTATTCTCTATCCTATCCTATCCTATCCTCTATCCTATCCTACCCTCTATCCTATCCTATCCTATATCCTATCATATCCTCTATCCTATCCTATCCTGTATCCTATTCTATCCTCTATCCTATCCAATCCTATATCCTATTCTCTATCCTATCCTATCCTATCCTCTATCCTATCCTACCCTCTATCCTATCCTATCCTATATCCTATCCTATCCTCTATCCTATCCTATCCTCTATCCTATTCTATCCTCTATCCTATCCAATCCTATATCCTATTCTCTATCCTATCCTATCCTCTATCGTATCCTATCCTCTATCCTATCCACTCCTATATCGTATCCTCTAGCCTATCCTATCCTCTATCCTATCCTACCCTCTATCCTATCCTATTCTATATCCTATCCTATCCTCTATCCTATCCTATCCTCAATCCTATCCTATCCTCTATCATATCCTATCCTCTACCGTATCCTATCTTCTATCGTATCCTATCCTCTATTCTATCCAATCCTGTATCCTATCCTCTATCCTATCCTATCCTCTATCCTATCCTATCCTCTATCCTATCCTATCCTATCCTCCATCCTATCCTATCCTCCATCCTATCCAATCCCCTATCCTATCCTGAATCCTATCCTCTCCTCATTCCTATACTATTGTATCCTCTATCCTATCCTATCCTCTATCCTATCCTATCCTCAATCCTATCCTATCCTCTATCCTATCCTATCCTCTATCCTATCCTATACTCAATCCTATCCTATCCTATCCTCCATCCTGTCCGATCCTCCATCTTATCCAATCCCTTATCCTATCCTTCTCTACCCTATCCTATCCTCTATCCTATCCTATCCTCTATCCTATCCTATCCTCTATCCTATCTTATCCTCTATCCTATCCAATCCTCTATCCTATCCTCTATCCTATCCTATTCTCTATCCTATCCTATCCTCAATCCTATCCTATCCTATCCTCCATCCTGTCCGATCCTCCATCCTATCCAATCCCCTATTATATCCTTCTCTACCCTATCCTATCCTCTATCCTATCCTATCCTCTATCCTATCCTCTCCTCAATCCTATCCTATCCTCTATCCTATCCTCTCCTCAATCCTATCCTATCCTCTATCCTATCCTATCCTCTATCCTATTCAATCTCATATCCTATCCTATCCTCTATCATATCCTATCCTCTATCGTATCCTATCTTCTATCGTATCCTATCCTCTATTCTATCCAATCCTGTATCCTATCCTCTATCCTATCCTATCCTCTATCCTATCCTATCCTCTATCCTATCCTATCCTCAATCCTATCCTATCCTATCCTCTATCCTATCCTATCATCTATCATATCCTATCCTCTATCCTATCCTATCGTCTATCCTATACTATCCTCTATCCTATCCTATCCTCTATCCTATAATATATTCTATCCCATCCTAATATCTATCCTATCAATCCCCTATCCTATCCTCTATCCTATCCTATCCTCTATCCTATCCAATTCTCTATCCTATCCTATCCTCTATCCAATCCTATCCTTAATCCTATCCTATCCTCAATCCTAACCTATCCTCTATCCTATCCTATCCTCTATCCTATCCTATCCTCTATCCTATCCTATCCTCTATCCTATCCTATCCTCTATCGTATCCAATCCTCTATCCTATCCTCTATCCTATCCTATCCTCTATCCTATCCTATCATCTATCCTATCCTATTCTCTATCCTATCCTATCCTCTATCCTATCCTATCCACTATCGTATGCTCTATCCTATCCTATCCTCTATCCAATCCTATCGTCTATCCTACCCTATCCTCTATCCTATCCTATCCTCTATCCTATCCTATAATCTATCATATAATATCCTCTATCCCATCCTAATCTCTATCCTATCAATCCCCTATCCTATCCTCTATCCTATCCTATCCTCTATCCTATCCAATTCTCTAACCTATCCTATCCTCTATCCAATCCTATCCTCAATTCAATCCTATCCTCTATCCTATAATATCCTCTATCGTATCCTATCCAATCCTCTACCCTATCCTATCTTCTATCCTATCCTATTCTCTATCCTATCCTATCCTATGCACTATCGTATGCTCTATCCTATCCTATCCTCTATCCTATCCAATCCCCTTTCCTATCCTCTACCCTAGAATACCATGTATCCTATCCTATTCTCTATCCTATCCTATCATATGCTCTATCCTATCCTATTCTCTATCCTACCCTATGCTCTATCCTATAATATCCTCTATCCCATCCTAATCTCTATCCTATCAATCCCCTATCCTATCCTCTATCCTATCCTATCCTCTATCCTATCCAATCCTCTATCCTATCCTCTATCCTATCCTATCCTCTATCCTATCCTATACTCAATCCTATCCTATCCTATCCTCCATCCTGTCCGATCCTCCATCCTATCCAATCCCGTATTATATCCTTCTCTACCCTATCCTATCCTCTATCCTATCCTATCCTCTATCCTATCCTCTCCTCAATCCTATCCTATCCTCTATCCTATCCTCTCCTCAATCCTATCCTATCCTCTATCCTATCCTATCCTCTATCCTATTCAATCTCATATCCTATCCTATCCTCTATCATATCCTATCCTCTATCGTATCCTATCTTCTATCGTATCCTATCCTCTATTCTATCCAATCCTGTATCCTATCCTCTATCCTATCCTATCCTCTATCCTATCCTATCCTCTATCCTATCCTATCCTCTATCCTATCCTATCCTATCCTCCATCCTATCCTATCCTCCATCCTATCCAATCCCCTATCCTATCCTGAATCCTATCCTCTCCTCATTCCTATACTATTGTATTCTCTATCCTATCCTATCCTCTATCCTATCCTATCCTCAATCCTATCCTATCCTCTATCCTATCCTATCCTCTATCCTATCCTATACTCAATCCTATCCTATCCTATCCTCCATCCTGTCCGATCCTCCATCTTATCCAATCCCTTATCCTATCCTTCTCTACCCTATCCTATCCTCTATCCTATCCTATTCTCTATCCTATCCTATCCTCTATCCTATCTTATCCTCTATCCTATCCTATCCTCTATCCTATCTTATCCTCTATCCTATCCTATACTCTATCCTATTCAATCTCATATCCTATCCTATCCTCTATCATATCCTATCCTCTATCGTATCCTATCTTCTATCGTATCCTATCCTCTATCCTATCCAATCCTCTATCCTATCCTCTATCCTATCCTATTCTCTATCCTATCCTATCCTCCATCCTATCCTATCCTCCATCCTATCCAATCCCCTATCCTATCCTCAATCCTATCCTATCCTCATTCCTATCCTATCCTCAATCCTATCGTATCCTGTATCCTATTGTATCCTCTATCCTATCCTATCCTCTATCCTATCCTATCCTCAATCCTATCCTATCCTCAATCCTATCCTATCCTATCCTCTATCCTATCCTATCATCTATCATATCCTATCCTCTATCCTATCCTATCGTCTATCCTATACTATCCTCTATCCTATCCTATCCTCTATCCTATAATATATTCTATCCCATCCTAATATCTATCCTATCAATCCCCTATCCTATCCTCTATCCTATCCTATCCTCTATCCTATCCAATTCTCTATCCTATCCTATCCTCTATCCAATCCTATCCTTAATCCTATCCTATCCTCAATCCTAACCTATCCTCTATCCTATCCTATCCTCTATCCTATCCTATCCTCTATCCTATCCTATCCTCTATCGTATCCTATCCTCTATCGTATCCAATCCTCTATCCTATCCTCTATCCTATCCTATCCTCTATCCTATCCTATCATCTATCCTATCCTATTCTCTATCCTATCCTATCCTCTATCCTATCCTATCCACTATCGTATGCTCTATCCTATCCTATCCTCTATCCTATCCCATCCACTATCGTATGCTCTATCCTATCCTATCCTCTATCCTATCCAATCCCCTATCCTATCCTCTACTCTATCCTATCCTCAACCCTATAATACCATGTATCCTATCCTATTCTCTATCCTATCCTATCCTATCGTGTATCGTATGCTCTATCCTATCCTATCCACTATCCTATCCTATCCTCTATCCAATCCTATCGTCTATCCTACCCTATCCTCTATCCTATCCTATCCTCTATCCTATCCTATCCTCTATCCTATAATATCCTCTATCCCATCCTAATCTCTATCCTATCAATCCCCTATCCTATCCTCTATCCTATCCTATCCTCTATCCTATCCAATTCTCTATCCTATCCTATCCTCTATCCAATCCTATCCTCAATTCAATCCTATCCTCTATCCTATAATATCCTCTATCGTATCCTATCCTATCCTCTACCCTATCCTATCTTCTATCCTATCCTATTCTCTATCCTATCCTATCCTATGCACTATCGTATGCTCTATCCTATCCTATCCTCTATCCTATCCAATCCCCTTTCCTATCCTCTACCCTAGAATACCATGTATCCTATCCTATTCTCTATCCTATCCTATCCTATGCTCTATCCTATCCTATTCTCTATCCTACCCTATGCTCTATCCTATAATATCCTCTATCCCATCCTAATCTCTATCCTATCAATCCCCTATCCTATCCTCTATCCTATCCTATCCTCTATCCTATCCTATTCTCTATCCTACCCTATCCTCTATCCTATAATATCCTCTATCCCATCCTAATCTCTATCCTATCAATCCCCTATCCTATCCTCTATCCTATCCTATTCTCTATCCTATCCTATCCTATGCTCTATCCTATCCTATTCTCTATCCTACCCTATGCTCTATCCTATAATATCCTCAATCCCATCCTAATCTCTATCCTATCAATCCCCTATCCTATCCTCTATCCTATCCTATCCTCAATCCTATCCTATCCTCATTCCTATCCTATCCTATCCTCTATCCTATCCTATCCTCTATCCTATCCTCTATCCTATCCTCTATCCTATCCTCTATCCTATCCTCTATCCTATCCTCTATCCTATCCTATCCTCTATTCTATCCTCTCCTCAATCCTATCCTATCCTATATCCTATTCTATCCTCTATCCTATCCTATCCTCAATACAACCCTATACTCTATCCTATCCTATCCTCTATCGTATCCTATAATCTATCCTATCCAATCCTCTATCCTATAATATATTCTATCCCATCCTAATCTCTATCCTATAAATCCCCTATCCTATCCTCTATCCTATCCTATCCTCTATCCTATCCAATTCTCTATCCTATCCTATCCTCAATCCAATCCTATCCTCAATTCAATCCTATCCTCTATCCTATAATATCCTCTATCCTATCCTATCCTATCCTCTATCCTATCCTCTCCTCAATCCTATCCTATCCTCTATCCTATTCTATCCTCTATCCTATCCTATCCTCAATCCAATTCTATCCTCTATCCTATCCTATCCTCTATCCTATCTTATCCTCTATCCTATCCTGTACTCTATTCTATCCTATCCTCTATCTTATCCTATCCACTATCCTATCCTATCCTCAATCCAATCCTATCCTCCATCCTATCCAATCCCCTATGCTATCCTCAATCCTATCCTATCCTCATTCCTATCCTATCCTCAATCCTATCGTATCCTCTATCCTATAGTATCCTCTATCCTATCCTATCCTCTATCCTATCCTATCCTCAATCCTATCCTATCCTCAATCCTATCCTATCCTATCCTCTATCCTATCCTATCATCTATCATATCCTATCCTCTATCCTATCCTATCGTCTATCCTATCCTATCCTCTATCCTATCCTATCCTCTATCCTATCCTCTCCTCAATCCTATCCTATCCTCTATCCTATCCTCTATCCTATCCTCTCCTCAATCCTATCCTATCCTCTATCCTATCCTATCCCCTATCCTATTCAATCTCATATCCTATCCTATCCTCTATCATATCCTATCCTCTATCGTATCCTATCTTCTATCGTATCCTATCCTCTATCCTATCCTATCCTCTATCCTATCCTCTATCCTATCCTCTACCCTATCCTATCCTCTATTATATCCAATTCTCTATCCTATCCTATCCTCTATCATATCCTATCCTATATCCTATCCTATCCTCTATCCTATCCTATCCTCTATCCTATCCTCTCCTCAATCCTATCCTATCCTCTATCCTATCCAATTCTCTATCCTATCCTATCCTCTATCATATCCTATCCTCTATCCTATCCTATCCTCTATCCTATCCTATCCTCTATCCTATCCTCTCCTCAATCCTATCCTATCCTCAATCCTAACCTATCCTCTATCCTATCCTATCCTCTATCCTATCCTATCCTCTATCCTATCCTATCCTCTATCCTATCCTATTCTCTATCCTATCCTCTCCTCAATCCTATCCTATCCTCTATCCTATCCTCTATCCTATCCTCTCCTCAATCCTATCCTATCCTCTATGCTATCCTATCCTCTATCCTATTCAATCTCATATCCTATCCTATCCTCTATCATATCCTATCCTCTATCCTTTTCTCTATCCTATCCTCTATCCTATCCTATCCTCTATCCTATCCTCTCCTCAATCCTATCCTATCCTCAATCCTATCCTATCCTCTATCCTATCTTATCCTCTATCCTATCCTGTACTCTATTCTATCCTATCCTCTATCTTATCCTATCCACTATCCTATCCTATCCTCTATCCTATTCTATCCTCTATTCTATCCTATCCTCAATCCAATCCTATCCTCTATCCTATCCTATCCTCTATCCCATCCTAATCTCTATCCTATCAATCCCCTATCCTATCCTCTATCCTATCCTATCCT
This sequence comes from Halictus rubicundus, assembly GCF_050948215.1. Lineage (NCBI taxonomy): Eukaryota > Metazoa > Arthropoda > Insecta > Hymenoptera > Halictidae > Halictus > Halictus rubicundus. The sequence continues at coordinate 372,904 of NW_027488730.1, read as the reverse complement.
CTATCCTATCCTATTCTCTATCCTACCCTATCCTCTATCCTATAATATCCTCTATCCCATCCTAATCTCTATCCTATCAATCCCCTATCCTATCCTCTATCCTATCTTATCCTCTATCCTATCCTGTCCTCTATTCTATCCTATCCTCTATCTTATCATATCCACTATCCTATCCTATACTCTGTCCTATTCTATCCTCTATCCTATCCTATCCTCAATCCAATGCTATCCTCTATCCTATCCTATCCTCTATCGTATCCTATCCTCTATCGTATCCAATCCTCTATCCTATCCTCTATCCTATCCTATCCTCTATCCTATCCTATCCTCTATCCTATCCTATCCTCTATCCTATCCTATTCTCTATCCTATCCTCTCCTCAATCCTATCCTATCCTCTATCCTATCCTCTATCCTATCCTCTCCTCAATCCTATCCTATCCTCTATGCTATCCTATCCTCTATCCTATTCAATCTCATATCCTATCCTATCCTCTATCATATCCTATCCTCTATCCTTTTCTCTATCCTATCCTCTATCCTATCCTATCCTCTATCCTATCCTCTCCTCAATCCTATCCTATCCTCAATCCTATCCTATCCTCTATCCTATCTTATCCTCTATCCTATCCTGTACTCTATTCTATCCTATCCTCTATCTTATCCTATCCACTATCCTATCCTATCCTCTATCCTATTCTATCCTCTATTCTATCCTATCCTCAATCCAATCCTATCCTCTATCCTATCCTATCCTCTATCCCATCCTAATCTCTATCCTATCAATCCCCTATCCTATCCTCTATCCTATCCTATCCTCTATCCTATCCTATTCTCTATCCTACCCTATCCTCTATCCTATAATATCCTCTATCCCATCCTAATCTCTATCCTATCAATCCCCTATCCTATCCTCTATCCTATCTTATCCTCTATCCTATCCTGTCCTCTATTCTATCCTATCCTCTATCTTATCATATCCACTATCCTATCCTATACTCTGTCCTATTCTATCCTCTATCCTATCCTATCCTCAATCCAATGCTATCCTCTATCCTATCCTATCCTCTATCGTATCCTATCCTCTATCGTATCCAATCCTCTATCCTATCCTCTATCCTATCCTATCCTCTATCCTATCCTATCATCTATCCTATCCTATTCTCTATCCTATCCTATCCTCTATCCTATCCTATCCACTATCGTATGCTCTATCCTATCCAATCCCCTATCCTATCCTCTACCCTATCCTATCCTCAACCCTATAATACCATGTATCCTATCCTATTCTCTATCCTATCCTATTCTCTATCCTATCCTATCCTCTATCCTATCCTATCCACTATCGTATGCTCTATCCTATCCTATCCTCTATCCTATCCCATCCACTATCGTATGCTCTATCCTATCCTATCCTCTATCCTATCCAATCCCCTATCCTATGCTCTACTCTATCCTATCCTCAACCCTATAATACCATGTATCCTATCCTATTCTCTATCCTATCCTATCCTATCGTGTATCGTATGCTCTATCCTATCCTATCCACTATCCTATCCTATCCTCTATCCAATCCTATCGTCTATCCTACCCTATCCTCTATCCTATCCTATCCTCTATCCTATCCTATCCTCTATCCTATAATATCCTCTATCCCATCCTAATCTCTATCCTATCAATCCCCTATCCTATCCTCTATCCTATCCTATCCTCTATCCTATCCAATTCTCTAACCTATCCTATCCTCTATCCAATCCTATCCTCAATTCAATCCTATCCTCTATCCTATAATATCCTCTATCGTATCCTATCCTATCCTCTACCCTATCCTATCTTCTATCCTATCCTATTCTCTATCCTATCCTATCCTATGCACTATCGTATGCTCTATCCTATCCTATCCTCTATCCTATCCAATCCCCTTTCCTATCCTCTACCCTAGAATACCATGTATCCTATCCTATTCTCCATCCTATCCTATCCTATGCTCTATCCTATCCTATTCTCTATCCTACCCTATGCTCTATCCTATAATATCCTCTATCCCATCCTAATCTCTATCCTATCAATCCCCTATCCTATCCTCTATCCTATCCTATCCTCTATCCTATCCAATCCTCTATCCTATCCTCTATCCTATCCTATCCTCTATCCTATCCTATACTCAATCCTATCCTATCCTATCCTCCATCCTGTCCGATCCTCCATCCTATCCAATCCCCTATTATATCCTTCTCTACCCTATCCTATCCTCTATCCTATCCTATCCTCTATCCTATCCTCTCCTCAATCCTATCCTATCCTCTATCCTATCCTCTCCTCAATCCTATCCTATCCTCTATCCTATCCTATCCTCTATCCTATTCAATCTCATATCCTATCCTATCCTCTATCATATCCTATCCTCTATCGTATCCTATCTTCTATCGTATCCTATCCTCTATTCTATCCAATCCTGTATCCTATCCTCTATCCTATCCTATCCTCTATCCTATCCTATCCTCTATCCTATCCTATCCTATCCTCCATCCTATCCTATCCTCCATCCTATCCAATCCCCTATCCTATCCTGAATCCTATCCTCTCCTCATTCCTATACTATTGTATCCTCTATCCTATCCTATCCTCTATCCTATCCTATCCTCAATCCTATCCTATCCTCTGTCCTATCCTATCCTCTATCCTATCCTATACTCAATCCTATCCTATCCTATCCTCCATCCTGTCCGATCCTCCATCTTATCCAATCCCTTATCCTATCCTTCTCTACCCTATCCTATCCTCTATCCTATCCTATTCTCTATCCTATCCTATCCTCTATCCTATCTTATCCTCTATCCTATCCTATCCTCTATCCTATCTTATCCTCTATCCTATCCTATACTCTATCCTATTCAATCTCATATCCTATCCTATCCTCTATCATATCCTATCCTCTATCGTATCCTATCTTCTATCGTATCCTATCCTCTATCCTATCCAATCCTCTATCCTATCCTCTATCCTATCCTATTCTCTATCCTATCCTATCCTCAATCCTATCCTATCATATCCTCCATCCTATCCTATCCTCCATCCTATCCAATCCCCTATCCTATCCTCAATCCTATCCTATTCTCATTCCTATCCTATCCTCAATCCTATCGTATCCTCTATCCTATTGTATCCTCTATCCTATCCTATCCTCTATCCTATCCTATCCTCAATCCTATCCTATCCTCAATCCTATCCTATCCTATCCTCTATCCTATCCTATCATCTATCATATCCTATCCTCTATCCTATCCTATCGTCTATCCTATACTATCCTCTATCCTATCCTATCCTCTATCCTATAATATATTCTATCCCATCCTAATATCTATCCTATCAATCCCCTATCCTATCCTCTATCCTATCCTATCCTCTATCCTATCCAATTCTCTATCCTATCCTATCCTATCCTCTATCCAATCCTATCCTTAATCCTATCCTATCCTCAATCCTAACCTATCCTCTATCCTATCCTATCCTCTATCCTATCCTATCCTCTATCCTATCCTATCCTCTATCGTATCCTATCCTCTATCGTATCCAATCCTCTATCCTATCCTCTATCCTATCCTATCCTCTATCCTATCCTATCATCTATCCTATCCTATTCTCTATCCTATCCTATCCTCTATCCTATCCTATCCACTATCGTATGCTCTATCCTATCCTATCCTCTATCCTATCCCATCCACTATCGTATGCTCTATCCTATCCTATCATCTATCCTATCCAATCCCCTATCCTATCCTCTACTCTATCCTATCCTCAACCCTATAATACCATGTATCCTATCCTATTCTCTATCCTATCCTATCCTATCGTGTATCGTATGCTCTATCCTATCCTATCCACTATCCTATCCTATCCTCTATCCAATCCTATCGTCTATCCTACCCTATCCTCTATCCTATCCTATCCTCTATCCTATCCTATCCTCTATCCTATAATATCCTCTATCCCATCCTAATCTCTATCCTATCAATCCCCTATCCTATCCTCTATCCTATCCTATCCTCTATCCTATCCAATTCTCTATCCTATCCTATCCTCTATCCAATCCTATCCTCAATTCAATCCTATCCTCTATCCTATAATATCCTCTATCGTATCCTATCCTATCCTCTACCCTATCCTATCTTCTATCCTATCCTATTCTCTATCCTATCCTATCCTATGCACTATCGTATGCTCTATCCTATCCTATCCTCTATCCTATCCAATCCCCTTTCCTATCCTCTACCCTAGAATACCATGTATCCTATCCTATTCTCTATCCTATCCTATCCTATGCTCTATCCTATCCTATTCTCTATCCTACCCTATGCTCTATCCTATAATATCCTCTATCCCATCCTAATCTCTATCCTATCAATCCCCTATCCTATCCTCTATCCTATCCTATCCTCTATCCTATCCTATTCTCTATCCTACCCTATCCTCTATCCTATAATATCCTCTATCCCATCCTAATCTCTATCCTATCAATCCCCTATCCTATCCTCTATCCTATCCTCTTCTCTATCCTACCCTATCCTATGCTCTATCCTATCCTATTCTCTATCCTACCCTATGCTCTATCCTATAATATCCTCAATCCCATCCTAATCTCTATCCTATCAATCCCCTATCCTATCCTCTATCCTATCCTATCCTCAATCCTATCCTATCCTCATTCCTATCCTATCCTATCCTCTATCCTATCCTATCCTCTATCCTATCCTCTATCATATCCTCTATCCTATCCTCTATCCTATCCTCTATCCTATCCTATCCTCTATTCTATCCTCTCCTCAATCCTATCCTATCCTATATCCTATTCTATCCTCTATCCTATCCTATCCTCAATACAACCCTATACTCTATCCTATCCTATCCTCTATCGTATCCTATAATCTATCCTATCCAATCCTCTATCCTATAATATATTCTATCCCATCCTAATCTCTATCCTATAAATCCCCTATCCTATCCTCTATCCTATCCTATCCTCTATCCTATCCAATTCTCTATCCTATCCTATCCTCAATCCAATCCTATCCTCAATTCAATCCTATCCTCTATCCTATAATATCCTCTATCCTATCCTATCCTATCCTCTATCCTATCCTCTCCTCAATCCTATCCTATCCTCTATCCTATTCTATCCTCTATCCTATCCTATCCTCAATCCAATCCTATCCTCTATCCTATCCTATCCTCTATCCTATCTTATCCTCTATCCTATCCTGTACTCTATTCTATCCTATCCTCTATCTTATCCTATCCACTATCCTATCCTATCCTCAATCCAATCCTATCCTCCATCCTATCCAATCCCCTATCCTATCCTCAATCCTATCCTATCCTCATTCCTATCCTATCCTCAATCCTATCGTATCCTCTATCCTATAGTATCCTCTATCCTATCCTATCCTCTATCCTATCCTATCCTCAATCCTATCCTATCCTCAATCCTATCCTATCCTATCCTCTATCCTATCATATCATCTATCATATCCTATCCTCTATCCTATCCTATCCTCTATCCTATCCTCTCCTCAATCCTATCCTATCCTCTATCCTATCCAATTCTCTATCCTATCCTATCCTCTATCATATCCTATCCTCTATCCTATCCTATCCTCTATCCTATCCTATCCTCTATCCTATCCTCTCCTCAATCCTATCCTATCCTCAATCCTAACCTAACCTCTATCCTATCCTATTCTCTATCCTATCCTATCCTCTATCCTATCCTATCCTCTATCCTATCCTATTCTCTATCCTATCCTCTCCTCAATCCTATCCTATCCTCTATCCTATCCTCTATCCTATCCTCTCCTCAATCCTATCCTATCCTCTATGCTATCCTATCCTCTATCCTATTCAATCTCATATCCTATCCTATCCTCTATCATATCCTATCCTCTATCCTTTTCTCTATCCTATCCTCTATCCTATCCTATCCTCTATCCTATCCTCTCCTCAATCCTATCCTATCCTCAATCCTATCCTATCCTCTATCCTATCTTATCCTCTATCCTATCCTGTACTCTATTCTATCCTATCCTCTATCTTATCCTATCCACTATCCTATCCTATCCTCTATCCTATTCTATCCTCTATTCTATCCTATCCTCAATCCAATCCTATCCTCTATCCTATTCTATCCTCTATCCCATCCTAATCTCTATCCTATCAATCCCCTATCCTATCCTCTATCCTATCCTATCCTCTATCCTATCCTATTCTCTATCCTACCCTATCCTCTATCCTATAATATCCTCTATCCCATCCTAATCTCTATCCTATCAATCCCCTATCCTATCCTCTATCCTATCTTATCCTCTATCCTATCCTGTCCTCTATTCTATCCTATCCTCTATCTTATCATATCCACTGTCCTATCCTATACTCTGTCCTATTCTATCCTCTATCCTATCCTATCCTCAATCCAATGCTATCCTCTATCCTATCCTATCCTCTATCGTATCCTATCCTCTATCGTATCCAATCCTCTATCCTATCCTCTATCCTATCCTATCCTCTATCCTATCCTATCATCTATCCTATCCTATTCTCTATCCTATCCTATCCTCTATCCTATCCTATCCACTATCGTATGCTCTATCCTATCCAATCCCCTATCCTATCCTCTACCCTATCCTATCCTCAACCCTATAATACCATGTATCCTATCCTATTCTCTATCCTATCCTATCCTATCCTCCATCGTATGCTCTATCCTATCCTATCCACTATCCTATCCTATCCTCTATCCTATCCTATCGTCTATCCTATCCTATCCTCTATCCTATCCTATCCTCTATCCTATCCTATCCTCTATCCTATAATATCCTCTATCCCATCCTAATCTCTATCCTATCAATCCCCTATCCTATCGTCTATCATATCCTATCCTCTATCCTATCCAATTCTCTATCCTATCCTATCCTCTATCATATCCTATCCTCTATCCTATCCTATCCTCTATCCTATCCTATCCTCTATCCTATCCTCTCCTCAATCCTATCCTATCCTCAATCCTAACCTAACCTCTATCCTATCCTATTCTCTATCCTATCCTATCCTCTATCCTATCCTATCCTCTATCCTATCCTATCCTCTATCCTATCCTCTCCTCAATCCTATCCTATCCTCTATCCTATCCTATCCTATCCTCTATCCTATTCAATCTCATATCCTATCCTATCCTCTATCATATCCTATCCTCTATCGTATCATATCTTCTATCGTATCCTATCCTCTATCCTATCCAATCCTCTATCCTATCCTCTATCCTATCCTGTCCTCTATCCTATCCTATCCTCAATCCTATCCTATCATATCCTCCATCCTATCCTATCCTCCATCCTATCCAATCCCCTATCCTATCCTCAATCCTATCCTATCCTATCCTCAATCCTATCGTATCCTCTATCCTATAGTATCCTCTATCCTATCCTATCCTCTATCCTATCCTATCCTCAATCCTATCCTATCCTCAATCCTATCCTATCCTATCCTCTATCCTATCCTATCATCTATCATATCCTATCCTCTATCCTATCCTATCGTCTATCCTATCCTATCCTCTATCCTATCCTATCCTCTATCCTATCCTCTCCTCAATCCTATCCTATCCTCTATCCTATCCTCTATCCTATCCTCTCCTCAATCCTATCCTATCCTCTATCCTATCCTATCCCCTATCCTATTCAATCTCATATCCTATCCTATCCTCTATCATATCCTATCCTCTATCGTATCCTATCTTCTATCGTATCCTATCCTCTATCCTATCCTATCCTCTATCCTATCCTCTATCCTATCCTCTACCCTATCCTATCCTCTATTATATCCAATTCTCTATCCTATCCTATCCTCTATCATATCCTATCCTATATCCTATCCTATCCTCTATCCTATCCTATCCTCTATCCTATCCTCTCCTCAATCCTATCCTATCCTCTATCCTATCCAATTCTCTATCCTATCCTATCCTCTATCATATCCTATCCTCTATCCTATCCTATCCTCTATCCTATCCTATCCTCTATCCTATCCTCTCCTCAATCCTATCCTATCCTCAATCCTAACCTAACCTCTATCCTATCCTATTCTCTATCCTATCCTATCCTCTATCCTATCCTATCCTCTATCCTATCCTATTCTCTATCCTATCCTCTCCTCAATCCTATCCTATCCTCTATCCTATCCTCTATCCTATCCTCTCCTCAATCCTATCCTATCCTCTATGCTATCCTATCCTCTATCCTATTCAATCTCATATCCTATCCTATCCTCTATCATATCCTATCCTCTATCCTTTTCTCTATCCTATCCTCTATCCTATCCTATCCTCTATCCTATCCTCTCCTCAATCCTATCCTATCCTCAATCCTATCCTATCCTCTATCCTATCTTATCCTCTATCCTATCCTGTACTCTATTCTATCCTATCCTCTATCTTATCCTATCCACTATCCTATCCTATCCTCTATCCTATTCTATCCTCTATTCTATCCTATCCTCAATCCAATCCTATCCTCTATCCTATAATATCCTCTATCCTATCCTATCCTATCCTCTATCCTATCCAATTCTCTATCCTATCCTATCCTCTATCATATCCTATCATCTATCATATCCTATTCTCTATCCTATCCTATCGTCTATCCTATCCTATCCTCTATCCTATCCTATCCTCTATCCTATAATATATTCTATCCCATCCTAATCTCTATCCTATCAATCCCCTATCCTATCCTCTATCCTATCCTATCCTCTATCCTATCCAATTCTCTATCCTATCCTATCCTCTATCATATCCTATCCTCTATCCTATCCTATCCTCTATCCTATCCTATCCTCTATAATATCCTCTCCTCAATCCTATCCTATCCTGAAACCTAACCTAACCTCTATCCTATCCTATTCTCTATCCTATCCTACCCTCTATCCTATCCTATCCTCTATCCTATCCTATCCTCTATTCTATCCTCTCCTCAATCCTATCCTATCCTCTATCCTATCCTCTCCTCAATCCTATCCTATCCTCTATCCTATCCTATCCCCTATCCTATTCAATCTCATATCCTATCCTATCCTCTATCCTATCCTATCATCTATCCTATCCTATTCTCTATCCTATCCAATCCTCTATCCTATCCTATCCACTATCGTATGCTCTATCCTATCCTATCCTCTATCCTATCCCATCCACTATCGTATGCTCTATCCTATCCTATCCTCTATCCTATCCAATCCCCTATCCTATCCTCTACTCTATCCTATCCTCAACCCTATAATACCATGTATCCTATCCTATTCTCTATCCTATCCTATCCTATCGTGTATCGTATGCTCTATCCTATCCTATCCACTATCCTATCCTATCCTCTATCCAATCCTATCGTCTATCCTACCCTATCCGCTATCCTATCCTATCCTCTATCCTATCCTAACCTCTATCCTATAATATCCTCTATCCCATCCTAATCTCTATCCTATCAATCCCCTATCCTATCCTCTATCCTATCCTATCCTCTATCCTATCCAATTCTCTAACCTATCCTATCCTCTATCCAATCCTATCCTCAATTCAATACTATCCTCTATCCTATAATATCCTCTATCGTATCCTATCCTATCCTCTACCCTATCCTATCTTCTATCCTATCCTATTCTCTATCCTATCCTATCCTATGCACTATCATATGCTCTATCCTATCCTATCCTCTATCCTATCCAATCCCCTTTCCTATCCTCTACCCTAGAATACCATGTATCCTATCCTATTCTCTATCCTATCCTATCCTATGCTCTATCCTATCCTATTCTCTATCCTACCCTATGATCTATCCTATAATATCCTCTATCCCATCCTAATCTCTATCCTATCAATCCCCTATCCTATCTTCTATCCTATCCTATCCTCTATCCTATCCAATCCTCTATCCTATCCTCTATCCTATCCTATCCTCTATCCTATCCTATACTCAATCCTATCCTATCCTATCCTCCATCCTGTCCGATCCTCCATCCTATCCAATCCCCTATTATATCCTTCTCTACCCTATCCTAACCTCTATCCTATCCTATCCTCTATCCTATCCTCTCCTCAATCCTATCCTATCCTCTATCCTATCCTCTCCTCAATCCTATCCTATCCTCTATCCTATCCTATCCTCTATCCTATTCAATCTCATATCCTATCCTATCCTCTATCATATCCTATCCTCTATCGTATCCTATCTTCTATCGTATCCTATCCTCTATTCTATCCAATCCTGTATCCTATCCTCTATCCTATCCTATCCTCTATCCTATCCTATCCTCTATCCTATCCTATCCTATCCTCCATCCTATCCTATCCTCCATCCTATCCAATCCCCTATCCTATCCTGAATCCTATCCTCTCCTCATTCCTATACTATTGTATCCTCTATCCTATCCTATCCTCTATCCTATCCTATCCTCAATCCTATACTATCCTCTATCCTATCCTATCCTCTATCCTATCCTATACTCAATCCTATCCTATCCTGTCCTCCATCCTGTCCGATCCTCCATCTTATCCAATCCCTTATCCTATCCTTCTCTACCCTATCCTATCCTCTATCCTATCCTATTCTCTATCCTATCCTATCCTCTATCCTATCTTATCCTCTATCCTATCCTATCCTCTATCCTATCTTATCCTCTATCCTATCCTATACTCTATCCTATTCAATCTCATATCCTATCCTATCCTCTATCATATCCTATCATCTATCGTATCCTATCTTCTATCGTATCCTATCCTCTATCCTATCCAATCCTCTATCCTATCCTCTATCCTATCCTATTCTCTATCCTATCCTATCCTCAATCCTATCCTATCCTATCCTCCATCCTATCCTATCCTCCATCCTATCCAATCCCCTATCCTATCCTCAATCCTATCCTATCCTCATTCCTATCCTATCCTCAATCCTATCGTATCCTCTATCCTATTGTATCCTCTATCCTATCCTATCCTCTATCCTATCCTATCCTCAATCCTATCCTATCCTCAATCCTATCCTATCCTATCCTCTATCCTATCCTATCATCTATCATATCCTATCCTCTATCCTACCCTATCCTCTATCCTATAATATCCTCTATCCCATCCTAATCTCTATCCTATCAATCCCCTATCCTATCCTCTATCCTATCTTATCCTCTATCCTATCCTGTCCTCTATTCTATCCTATCCTCTATCTTATCATATCCACTATCCTATCCTATACTCTGTCCTATTCTATCCTCTATCCTATCCTATCCTCAATCCAATGCTATCCTCTATCCTATCCTATCCTCTATCGTATCCTATCCTCTATCGTATCCAATCCTCTATCCTATCCTCTATCCTATCCTATCCTCTATCCTATCCTATCATCTATCCTATCCTATTCTCTATCCTATCCTATCCTCTATCCTATCCTATCCACTATCGTATGCTCTATCCTATCCAATCCCCTATCCTATCCTCTACCCTATCCTATCCTCAACCCTATAATACCATGTATCCTATCCTATTCTCTATCCTATCCTATCCTATCCTCCATCGTATGCTCTATCCTATCCTATCCACTATCCTATCCTATCCTCTATGCTATCCTATCGTCTATCCTATCCTATCCTCTATCCTATCCTATCCTCTATCCTATCCTATCCTCTATCCTATAATATCCTCTATCCCATCCTAATCTCTATCCTATCAATCCCCTATCCTATCGTCTATCCTATCCTATCCTCTATCCTATCCAATTCTCTATCCTATCCTATCCTCTATCATATCCTATCCTCTATCCTATCCTATCCTCTATCCTATCCTATCCTCTATCCTATCCTCTCCTCAATCCTATCCTATCCTCAATCCTAACCTAACCTCTATCCTATCCTATTCTCTATCCTATCCTATCCTCTATCCTATCCTATCCTCTATCCTATCCTATCCTCTATCCTATCCTCTATCCTATCCTCTACCCTATCCTATCCTCTATTATATCCAATTCTCTATCCTATCCTATCCTCTATCCTATCCTATCCTCTATCATATCCTATCCTATATCCTATCCTATCCTCTATCCTATCCTATCCTCTATCCTATCCTCTCCTCAATCCTATCCTATCCTCTATCCTATCCAATTCTCTATCCTATCCTATCCTGTATCATATCCTATCCTCTATCCTATCCTATCCTCTATCCTATCCTATCCTCTATCCTATCCTCTCCTCAATCCTATCCTATCCTCAATCCTAACCTAACCTCTTTCCTATCCTATTCTCTATCCTATCCTATCCTCTATCCTATCCTATCCTCTATCCTATCCTATTCTCTATCCTATCCTCTCCTCAATCCTATCCTATCCTCTATCCTATCCTCTATCCTATCCTCTCCTCAATCCTATCCTATCCTCTATGCTATCCTATCCTCTATCCTATTCAATCTCATATCCTATCCTATCCTCTATCCTTTTCTCTATCCTATCCTCTATCCTATCCTATCCTCTATCCTATCCTCTCCTCAATCCTATCCTATCCTCAATCCTATCCTATCCTCTATCCTATCTTATCCTCTATCCTATCCTGTACTCTATTCTATCCTATCCTCTATCTTATCCTATCCACTATCCTATCCTATCCTCTATCCTATTCTATCCTCTATTCTATCCTATCCTCAATCCAATCCTATCCTCTATCCTATAATATCCTCTATCCTATCCTATCCTAACCTCTATCCTATCCAATTCTCTATCCTATCCTATCCTCTATCATATCCTATCCTCTATCCTATCCTATCCTCTATCCTATCCTCTCCTCAATCCTATCCTATCCTCAATCCTAACCTAACCTCTATCCTATCCTATTCTCTATCCTATCCTATCCTCTATCCTATCCTATCCTCTATCCTATCCTATCCTCTATCCTATCCTCTCCTCAATCCTATCCTATCCTCTATCCTATCCTATCCTCTATCCTATTCAATCTCATATCCTATCCTATCCTCTATCATATCCTATCCTCTATCGTATCATATCTTCTATCGTATCCTATCCTCTATCCTATCCTATCCTCTATCCTATCCTCTATCCTATCCTCTACCCTATCCTATCCTCTATTATATCCAATTCTCTATCCTATCCTATCCTCTATCATATCCTATCCTATATCCTATCCTATGCTCTATCCTATCCTATCCTCTATCCTATCCTCTCCTCAATCCTATCCTATCCTCAATCCTAACCTAACCTCTATCCTATCCTATTCTCTATCCTATCCTATCCTCTATCCTATCCTATCCTCTATCCTATCCTATTCTCTATCCTATCCTCTCCTCAATCCTATCCTATCCTCTATCCTATCCTCTATCCTATCCTCTCCTCAATCCTATCCTATCCTCTATGCTATCCTATCCTCTATCCTATTCAATCTCATATCCTATCCTATCCTCTATCATATCCTATCCTCTATCCTTTTTTCTATCCTATCCTCTATCCTATCCTATCCTCTATCCTATCCTCTCCTCAATCCTATCCTATCCTCAATCCTATCCTATCCTCTATCCTATCTTATCCTCTATCCTATCCTGTACTCTATTCTATCCTATCCTCTATCTTATCCTATCCACTATCCTATCCTATCCTCTATCCTATTCTATCCTCTATTCTATCCTATCCTCAATCCAATCCTATCCTCTATCCTATAATATCCTCTATCCTATCCTATCCTATCCTCTATCCTATCCAATTCTCTATCCTATCCTATCCTCTATCATATCCTATCATCTATCATATCCTATTCTCTATCCTATCCTATCGTCTATCCTATCCTATCCTCTATCCTATCCTATCCTCTATCCTATCCAATTCTCTATCCTATCCTATCCTCTATCATATCCTATCCTCTATCCTATCCTATCCTCTCCCTATCCTATCCTATCCTCTATAATATCCTCTCCTCAATCCTATCCTATCCTGAAACCTAACCTAACCTCTATCCTATCCTATTCTCTATCCTATCCTACCCTCTATCCTATCCTATCCTCTATCCTATCCTATCCTCTATTCTATCCTCTCCTCAATCCTATCCTATCCTCTATCCTATCCTCTCCTCAATCCTATCCTATCCTCTATCCTATCCTATCCCCTATCCTATTCAATCTCATATCCTATCCTATCCTCTATCATATCCTATCCTCTATCGTATCCTATCTTCTATCGTATCCTATCCTCTATCCTATCCTATCCTCTATCCTATTATCTATCCTATCCTCTACCCTATCCTATCTTCTATCCTATCCTATTCTCTATCCTATCCTATCCTATGCACTATCGTATGCTCTATCCTATCCTATCCTCTATCCTATCCAATCCCCTATCCTATCCTCTACCCTAGAATACTATGTATCCTATCCTATTCTCTATCCTATCCTATCCTCTATCCTATCCTATTCTCTATCCTACCCTATCCTCTATCCTATAATATCCTCTATCAAATCCTAATCTCTATCCTATCAATCCCCTATCCTATCCTCTATCCTATCCAATTCTCTATCCTATCCTATCCTCTATCATATCCTATCCTCTACCCTACCCTATCCTCTATCCTATCCTATCCTCTATCCTATCCTATCCTCTATCCTATCCTATCCTCTATCCTATCCTATCCTCTACCCTATCCTATCTTCTATCCTATCCTATTCTCAATCCTATCCTATCCTATGCACTATCGTATGCTCTATCCTATCCTATCCTCTATCCTATCCAATCCCCTATCCTATCCTCTACCCTATAATACCATGTATCCTATCCTATTCTCTATCCTATCCACTATCCAATCCTATACTCTATCATATCCTATCCCCTATCCTATCCTTAATCCTATCCTATCCTCTATCCTATCCTATCCTCTACCCTATCCTCTATCCTATCCTCTACCCTATCCTATCTTCTATCCTATCCTATTCTCTATCCTATCCTATCCTATGCACTATCGTATGCTCTATCCTATCCTATCCTCTATCCTATCCAATCCCCTATCCTATCCTCTACCCTAGAATACTATGTATCCTATCCTATTCTCTATCCTATCCTATCCTATCCTCTATCCTATCCTATTCTCTATCCTACCCTATCCTCTATCCTATAATATCCTCTATCCCATCCTAATCTCTATCCTATCAATCCCCTATCCTATCCTCTATCCTATCCAATTCTCTATCCTATCCTATCCTCTATCATATCCTATTCTCTATCCTATCCTCTCCTCAATCCTATCCTATCCTCTATCCTATCCTCTATCCTATCCTCTCCTCAATCCTATCCTATTCTCTATCCTATCCTATCCTCTATCCTATTCAATCTCATATCCTATCCTATCCTCTATCATATCCTATCCTCTATCGTATCCTATCTTCTATCGTATCCTATCCTCTATCCTATCCAATCCTCTATCCTATCCTCTATCCTATCCTGTCCTGTATCCTATCCTATCCTCAATCCTATCCTATCCTATCCTCCATCCTATCCTATCCTCCATCCTATCCAATCCCCTATCCTATCCTCAATCCTATCCTATCCTCATTCCTATCCTATCCTCAATCCTATCGTATCCTCTATCCTATAGTATCCTCTATACTATCCTATCCTCAATCCTATCCTATCCTCAATCCTAACCTATCCTCTACCCTATCCTATTCTCTATCCTATCCTATCCTCTATCCTATCCTATCCTCTATCCTATCCTCTATCCTATCCTATCCTCTATCCTATCCTATCCTCTATCATATCCTCTCCTCAATCCTATCCTATCCTCAATCCTAACCTAACCTCTATCCTATCCTATTCTCTATCCTATCCTATCCTCTATCCTATCCTATCCTCTATCCTATCCTATTCTCTATCCTATCCTCTCCTCAATCCCATCCTATCCTCTATCCTATCCTCTATCCTATCCTCTCCTCAATCCTATCCTATCCTCTATGCTATCCTATCCTCTATCCTATTCAATCTCATATCCTATCCTATCCTCTATCATATCCTATCCTCTATCCTTTTCTCTATCCTATCCTCTATCCTATCCTATCCTCTATCCTATCCTCTCCTCAATCCTATCCTATCCTCAATCCTATCCTATCCTCTATCCTATCTTATCCTCTATCCTATCCTGTACTCTATTCTATCCTATCCTCTATCTTATCCTATCCACTATCCTATCCTATCCTCTATCCTATTCTATCCTCTATTCTATCCTATCCTCAATCCAATCCTATCCTCTATCCTATAATATCCTCTATCCTATCCTATCCTATCCTCTATCCTATCCAATTCTCTATCCTATCCTATCCTCTATCATATCCTATCATCTATCATATCCTATTCTCTATCCTATCCTATCGTCTATCCTATCCTATCCTCTATCCTATCCTATCCTCTATCCTATAATATATTCTATCCCATCCTAATCTCTATCCTATCAATCCCCTATCCTATCCTCTATCCTATCCTATCCTCTATCCTATCCAATTCTCTATCCTATCCTATCCTCTATCATATCCTATCCTCTATCCTATCCTATCCTCTATCCTATCCTATCCTCTATAATATCCTCTCCTCAATCCTATCCTATCCTGAAACCTAACCTAACCTCTATCCTATCCTATTCTCTATCCTATCCTACCCTCTATCCTATCCTATCCTCTATCCTATCCTATCCTCTATTCTATCCTCTCCTCAATCCTATCCTATCCTCTATCCTATCCTCTCCTCAATCCTATCCTATCCTCTATCCTATCCTATCCCCTATCCTATTCAATCTCATATCCTATCCTATCCTCTATCATATCCTATCATCTATCGTATCCTATCTTCTATCGTATCCTATCCTCTATCCTATCCTATCCTCTATCCTATTATCTATCCTATCCTCTACCCTATCCTATCTTCTATCCTATCCTATTCTCTATCCTATCCTATCCTATGCACTATCGTATGCTCTATCCTATCCTATCCTCTATCCTATCCAATCCCCTATCCTATCCTCTACCCTAGAATACTATGTATCCTATCCTATTCTCTATCCTATCCTATCCTATCCTCTATCCTATCCTATTCTCTATCCTACCCTATCCTCTATCCTATAATATCCTCTATCAAATCCTAATCTCTATCCTATCAATCCCCTATCCTATCCTCTATCCTATCCAATTCTCTATCCTATCCTATCCTCTATCATATCCTATCCTCTACCCTACCCTATCCTCTATCCTATCCTATCCTCTATCCTATCCTCTCCTCAATCCTATCCTATCCTCAATCCTAACCTAACCTCTATCCTATCCTATTCTCTATCCTATCCTATCCTCTATCCTATCCTATCCTCTATCCTATCCTATTCTCTATCCTATCCTCTCCTCAATCCTATCCTATCCTCTATCCTATCCTCTATCCTATCCTCTCCTCAATCCTATCCTATTCTCTATCCTATCCTATCCTCTATCCTATTCAATCTCATATCCTATCCTATCCTTTATCATATCCTATCCTCTATCGTATCCTATCTTCTATCGTATCCTATCCTCTATCCTATCCAATCCTCTATCCTATCCTCTATCCTATCCTGTCCTGTATCCTATCCTATCCTCAATCCTATCCTATCCTATCCCCCATCCTATCCTATCCTCCATCCTATCCAATCCCCTATCCTATCCTCAATCCTATCCTATCCTCAATCCTATCGTATCCTCTATCCTATAGTATCCTCTATACTATCCTATCCTCAATCCTATCCTATCCTCTATCCTATCCTCTATCCTATCCTATCCTCTACCCTATCCTATCTTCTATCCTATCCTATTCTCAATCCTATCCTATCCTATGCACTATCGTATGCTCTATCCTATCCTATCCTCTATCCTATCCTATCCTCTATCCTATCCTATCCTCTATCCTATAATATCCTCTATCCCATCCTAATCTCTATCCTATCAATCCCCTATCCTATCCTCTCTCCTATCCTATCCTCTATCCTATCCTATTCTCTATCCTACCCTATCCTCTATCCTATAATATCCTCTATCCCATCCTAATCTCTATCCTATCAATCCCCTATCCTATCGTCTATCCTATCCTATCCTCTATCCTATCCAATTCTCTATCATATCCTATCCTCTATCATATCCTATCCTCTATCCTATCCTATCCTCTACCCTATAATACCATGTATCCTATCCTATTCTCTATCCTATCCACTATCCAATCCTATACTCTATCATATCCTATCCCCTATCCTATCCTTGATCCTATCCTATCCTCAATCCTAACCTATCCTCTATCCTATCCTATTCTCTATCCTATCCTATCCTCTATCCTATCCTATCCTTTATCCTATCCTATCCTCTATCCTATCTTATCCTCTATCCTATCCTGTCCTCTATTCTATCCTATCCTCTATCTTATCATATCCACTATCCTATCCTATACTCTATCCTATCCTATCGTCTATCCTATCCTATCCTCTATCCTATCCTATCCTCTATCCTATCCTATCCTCTATCCTATAATATCCTCTATCCCATCCTAATCTCTATCCTATCAATCCCCTATCCTATCCTCTCTCCTATCCTATCCTCTATCCTATCCTATTCTCTATCCTACCCTATCCTCTATCCTATAATATCCTCTATCCCATCCTAATCTCTATCCTATCAATCCCCTATCCTATCGTCTATCCTATCCTATCCTCTATCCTATCCAATTCTCTATCATATCCTATCCTCTATCATATCCTATCCTCTATCCTATCCTATCCTCTATCCTATCCTATCCTCTATCCTATCCTCTCCTCATTCCTATCCTATCCTCATTCCTAACCTATCCTCTATCCTATCCTATCCTCTATCCTATCCTATCCTCTCCTCAATCCTCTCCTCAATCCTATCCTATCCTCAATCCTATCCTATCCTCTATCCTATCTTATCCTCTATCCTGTCCTGTACACTATTCTATCCTATCCTCTATCTTATCCTATCCACTATCCTATCCTATCCTCAATCCAATCCTTTCCTCTATCCTATCCTCTATCCTATTCTATCCTCTATCCTATCCTATCCACAATCCAATCCTATCCTCTATCCTATAATATCCTCCATCCTATCCTATCCTATCCTCTATCCTTTCCTCTATCCTGTCCTCTATCCTATCCTATCCTCTATCCTATCCAATTCTCTATCCTATCCTATCCTCTATCCTATCCTATCCTCTATCCTATCCTATCCTCTATCCTATCCTCTCCTCAATCCTATCCTATCCTCAATCCTAACCTAACCTCTATCCTATCCTATCCTCTATCCTATCCTATCCTCAATCCAATCCTATCCTCTATCCTATCCTATCCTCTATCCTATCTTATCCTCTATCCTATCCTGTACTCTATTCTATCCTATCCTCTATCTTATCCTATCCACTATCCTATCCTGTCCTCAATCCAATCCTATACTCTATCCTATCCTCTCCTCAATCCTATACTATCCTCAATCCTAACCTATCCTCTATCCTATCCTATTCTCTATCCTATCCTATCCACTATCCTATCCTATCCTCAATCCAATCCTATCCTCCATCCTATCCAATCCCCTATCCTATCCTCAATCCTATCCTATCCTCATTCCTATCCTATCCTCAATCCTATCGTATCCTCTATCCTATCCTGTACTGTATTCTATCCTATCCTCTATCCTATCCTCTCCTCAATCCTATCCTATCCTCTATCCTATCCTCTATCCTATCCTCTATCCTATCCTCTCCTCAATCCGATCCTATCCTCTATCCTATCCTATCCCCTATCCTATTCAATCTCATATCCTATCCTATCCTCTATCATATCCTATCCTCTATCGTATCCTATCTTCTATCGTATCCTATCCTCTATCCTATCCTATCCTCTACCCTATCCTCTATCCTATCCTCTACCCTATCCTATCTTCTATCCTATCCTATTCTCTATCCTATCGTATGCTCTATCCTATCCTATCCTCTATCCTATCCAATCCCCTATCCTATCCTCTACCCTAGAATACTATGTATCCTATCCTATTCTCTATCCTATCCTATCCTATCCTCAATCCTATCCTATCCTATCCTCCATCCTATCCTATCCTCCATCCTATCCAATCCCCTATCCTATCCTCAATCCTATCCTATCCTCATTCCTATCCTATCCTCAATCCTATCGTATCCTCTATCCTATAGTATCCTCTATACTATCCTATCCTCAATCCTATCCTATCCTCAATCCTAACCTATCCTCTACCCTATCCTATTCTCTATCCTATCCTATCCTCTATCCTATCCTATCCTCTATCCTATCCTCTATCCTATCCTATCCTCTATCCTATCCTATCCTCTATCCTATCCTCTCCTCAATCCTATCCTATCCTCAATCCTAACCTAACCTCTATCCTATCCTATTCTCTATCCTATCCTATCCTCTATCCTATCCTATCCTCTATCCTATCCTATTCTCTATCCTATCCTCTCCTCAATCCTATCCTATCCTCTATCCTATCCTCTATCCTATCCTCTCCTCAATCCTATCCTATCCTCTATGCTATCCTATCCTCTATCCTATTCAATCTCATATCCTATCCTATCCTCTATCATATCCTATCCTCTATCCTTTTCTCTATCCTATCCTCTATCCTATCCTATCCTCTATCCTATCCTCTCCTCAATCCTATCCTATCCTCAATCCTATCCTATCCTCTATCCTATCTTATCCTCTATCCTATCCTGTACTCTATTCTATCCTATCCTCTATCTTATCCTATCCACTATCCTATCCTATCCTCTATCCTATTCTATCCTCTATTCTATCCTATCCTCAATCCAATCCTATCCTCTATCCTATAATATCCTCTATCCTATCCTATCCTATCCTCTATCCTATCCAATTCTCTATCCTATCCAATCCTCTATCATATCCTATCATCTATCATATCCTATTCTCTATCCTATCCTATCGTCTATCCTATCCTATCCTCTATCCTATCCTATCCTCTATCCTATAATATATTCTATCCCATCCTAATCTCTATCCTATCAATCCCCTATCCTATCCTCTATCCTATCCTATCCTCTATCCTATCCAATTCTCTATCCTATCCTATCCTCTATCATATCCTATCCTCTACCCTATCCTATCCTCTATCCTATCCTATCCTCTATAATATCCTCTCCTCAATCCTATCCTATCCTGAAACCTAACCTAACCTCTATCCTATCCTATTCTCTATCCTATCCTACCCTCTATCCTATCCTATCCTCTATCCTATCCTATCCTCTATTCTATCCTCTCCTCAATCCTATCCTATCCTCTATCCTATCCTCTCCTCAATCCTATCCTATCCTCTATCCTATCCTATCCCCTATCCTATTCAATCTCATATCCTATCCTATCCTCTATCATATCCTATCCTCTATCGTATCCTATCTTCTATCGTATCCTATCCTCTATCCTATCCTATCCTCTATCCTATTATCTATCCTATCCTCTACCCTATCCTATCTTCTATCCTATCCTATTCTCTATCCTATCCTATCCTATGCACTATCGTATGCTCTATCCTATCCTATCCTCTATCCTATCCAATCCCCTATCCTATCCTCTACCCTAGAATACTATGTATCCTATCCTATTCTCTATCCTATCCTATCCTATCCTCTATCCTATCCTATTCTCTATCCTATCCTATCCTATGCTCTATCCTATCCTATTCTCTATCCTACCCTATGATCTATCCTATAATATCCTCTATCCCATCCTAATCTCTATCCTATCAATCCCCTATCCTATCTTCTATCCTATCCTATCCTCTATCCTATCCAATCCTCTATCCTATCCTCTATCCTATCCTATCCTCTATCCTATCCTATACTCAATCCTATCCTATCCTATCCTCCATCCTGTCCGATCCTCCATCCTATCCAATCCCCTATTATATCCTTCTCTACCAAATCCTAACCTCTATCCTATCCTATCCTCTATCCTATCCTCTCCTCAATCCTATCCTATCCTCTATCCTATCCTCTCCTCAATCCTATCCTATCCTCTATCCTATCCTATCCTCTATCCTATTCAATCTCATATCCTATCCTATCCTCTATCATATCCTATCCTCTATCCTATCCAATTCTCTATCCTATCCTATCCTGTATCATATCCTATCCTCTATCCTATCCTATCCTCTATCCTATCCTATCCTCTATCCTATCCTATCCTCTATCCTATCCTATCCTATCCTCCATCCTATCCTATCCTCCATCCTATCCAATCCCCTATCCTATCCTGAATCCTATCCTCTCCTCATTCCTATACTATTGTATCCTCTATCCTATCCTATCCTCTATCCTATCCTATCCTCAATCCTATACTATCCTCTATCCTATCCTATCCTCTATCCTATCCTATACTCAATCCTATCCTATCCTGTCCTCCATCCTGTCCGATCCTCCATCTTATCCAATCCCTTATCCTATCCTTCTCTACCCTATCCTATCCTCTATCCTATCCTATTCTCTATCCTATCCTATCCTCTATCCTATCTTATCCTCTATCCTATCCTATCCTCTATCCTATCTTATCCTCTATCCTATCCTATACTCTATCCTATTCAATCTCATATCCTATCCTATCCTCTATCATATCCTATCATCTATCGTATCCTATCTTCTATCGTATCCTATCCTCTATCCTATCCAATCCTCTATCCTATCCTCTATCCTATCCTATTCTCTATCCTATCCTATCCTCAATCCTATCCTATCCTATCCTCCATCCTATCCTATCCTCCATCCTATCCAATCCCCTATCCTATCCTCAATCCTATCCTATCCTCATTCCTATCCTATCCTCAATCCTATCGTATCCTCTATCCTATTGTATCCTCTATCCTATCCTATCCTCTATCCTATCCTATCCTCAATCCTATCCTATCCTCAATCCTATCCTATCCTATCCTCTATCCTATCCTATCATCTATCATATCCTATCCTCTATCCTACCCTATCCTCTATCCTATAATATCCTCTATCCCATCCTAATCTCTATCCTATCAATCCCCTATCCTATCCTCTATCCTATCTTATCCTCTATCCTATCCTGTCCTCTATTCTATCCTATCCTCTATCTTATCATATCCACTATCCTATCCTATACTCTGTCCTATTCTATCCTCTATCCTATCCTATCCTCAATCCAATGCTATCCTCTATCCTATCCTATCCTCTATCGTATCCTATCCTCTATCGTATCCAATCCTCTATCCTATCCTCTATCCTATCCTATCCTCTATCCTATCCTATCATCTATCCTATCCTATTCTCTATCCTATCCTATCCTCTATCCTATCCTATCCACTATCGTATGCTCTATCCTATCCAATCCCCTATCCTATCCTCTACCCTATCCTATCCTCAACCCTATAATACCATGTATCCTATCCTATTCTCTATCCTATCCTATCCTATCCTCCATCGTATGCTCTATCCTATCCTATCCACTATCCTATCCTATCCTCTATGCTATCCTATCGTCTATCCTATCCTATCCTCTATCCTATCCTATCCTCTATCCTATCCTATCCTCTATCCTATAATATCCTCTATCCCATCCTAATCTCTATCCTATCAATCCCCTATCCTATCGTCTATCCTATCCTATCCTCTATCCTATCCAATTCTCTATCCTATCCTATCCTCTATCATATCCTATCCTCTATCCTATCCTATCCTCTATCCTATCCTATCCTCTATCCTATCCTCTCCTCAATCCTATCCTATCCTCAATCCTAACCTAACCTCTATCCTATCCTATTCTCTATCCTATCCTATCCTCTATCCTATCCTATCCTCTATCCTATCCTCTATCCTATCCTCTACCCTATCCTATCCTCTATTATATCCAATTCTCTATCCTATCCTATCCTCTATCCTATCCTATCCTCTATCATATCCTATCCTATATCCTATCCTATCCTCTATCCTATCCTATCCTCTATCCTATCCTCTCCTCAATCCTATCCTATCCTCTATCCTATCCAATTCTCTATCCTATCCTATCCTGTATCATATCCTATCCTCTATCCTATCCTATCCTCTATCCTATCCTATCCTCTATCCTATCCTCTCCTCAATCCTATCCTATCCTCAATCCTAACCTAACCTCTTTCCTATCCTATTCTCTATCCTATCCTATCCTCTATCCTATCCTATCCTCTATCCTATCCTATTCTCTATCCTATCCTCTCCTCAATCCTATCCTATCCTCTATCCTATCCTCTATCCTATCCTCTCCTCAATCCTATCCTATCCTCTATGCTATCCTATCCTCTATCCTATTCAATCTCATATCCTATCCTATCCTCTATCCTTTTCTCTATCCTATCCTCTATCCTATCCTATCCTCTATCCTATCCTCTCCTCAATCCTATCCTATCCTCAATCCTATCCTATCCTCTATCCTATCTTATCCTCTATCCTATCCTGTACTCTATTCTATCCTATCCTCTATCTTATCCTATCCACTATCCTATCCTATCCTCTATCCTATTCTATCCTCTATTCTATCCTATCCTCAATCCAATCCTATCCTCTATCCTATAATATCCTCTATCCTATCCTATCCTATCCTCTATCCTATCCAATTCTCTATCCTATCCTATCCTCTATCATATCCTATCCTCTATCCTATCCTATCCTCTATCCTATCCTCTCCTCAATCCTATCCTATCCTCAATCCTAACCTAACCTCTATCCTATCCTATTCTCTATCCTATCCTATCCTCTATCCTATCCTATCCTCTATCCTATCCTATCCTCTATCCTATCCTCTCCTCAATCCTATCCTATCCTCTATCCTATCCTATCCTCTATCCTATTCAATCTCATATCCTATCCTATCCTCTATCATATCCTATCCTCTATCGTATCATATCTTCTATCGTATCCTATCCTCTATCCTATCCTATCCTCTATCCTATCCTCTATCCTATCCTATACCCTATCCTATCCTCTATTATATCCAATTCTCTATCCTATCCTATCCTCTATCATATCCTATCCTATATCCTATCCTATGCTCTATCCTATCCTATCCTCTATCCTATCCTCTCCTCAATCCTATCCTATCCTCAATCCTAACCTAACCTCTATCCTATCCTATTCTCTATCCTATCCTATCCTCTATCCTATCCTATCCTCTATCCTATCCTATTCTCTATCCTATCCTCTCCTCAATCCTATCCTATCCTCTATCCTATCCTCTATCCTATCCTCTCCTCAATCCTATCCTATCCTCTATGCTATCCTATCCTCTATCCTATTCAATCTCATATCCTATCCTATCCTCTATCATATCCTATCCTCTATCCTTTTTTCTATCCTATCCTCTATCCTATCCTATCCTCTATCCTATCCTCTCCTCAATCCTATCCTATCCTCAATCCTATCCTATCCTCTATCCTATCTTATCCTCTATCCTATCCTGTACTCTATTCTATCCTATCCTCTATCTTATCCTATCCACTATCCTATCCTATCCTCTATCCTATTCTATCCTCTATTCTATCCTATCCTCAATCCAATCCTATCCTCTATCCTATAATATCCTCTATCCTATCCTATCCTATCCTCTATCCTATCCAATTCTCTATCCTATCCTATCCTCTATCATATCCTATCATCTATCATATCCTATTCTCTATCCTATCCTATCGTCTATC
The DNA here is from genome assembly GCF_050948215.1 of Halictus rubicundus. NCBI lineage: Eukaryota > Metazoa > Arthropoda > Insecta > Hymenoptera > Halictidae > Halictus > Halictus rubicundus. Next base: position 347,086 of record NW_027488730.1, on the reverse strand, counting down.
CTATCCTATCCTCTATCCTATCCTATCCTCTATCCTATCCAATTCTCTATCCTATCCTATCCTCTATCATATCCTATCCTCTATCCTATCCTATCCTCTATCCTATCCTATCCTCTATAATATCCTCTCCTCAATCCTATCCTATCCTGAAACCTAACCTAACCTCTATCCTATCCTATTCTCTATCCTATCCTACCCTCTATCCTATCCTATCCTCTATCCTATCCTATCCTCTATTCTATCCTCTCCTCAATCCTATCCTATCCTCTATCCTATCCTCTCCTCAATCCTATCCTATCCTCTATCCTATCCTATCCCCTATCCTATTCAATCTCATATCCTATCCTATCCTCTATCATATCCTATCCTCTATCGTATCCTATCTTCTATCGTATCCTATCCTCTATCCTATCCTATCCTCTATCCTATTATCTATCCTATCCTCTACCCTATCCTATCTTCTATCCTATCCTATTCTCTATCCTATCCTATCCTATGCACTATCGTATGCTCTATCCTATCCTATCCTCTATCCTATCCAATCCCCTATCCTATCCTCTACCCTAGAATACTATGTATCCTATCCTATTCTCTATCCTATCCTATCCTCTATCCTATCCTATTCTCTATCCTACCCTATCCTCTATCCTATAATATCCTCTATCAAATCCTAATCTCTATCCTATCAATCCCCTATCCTATCCTCTATCCTATCCAATTCTCTATCCTATCCTATCCTCTATCATATCCTATCCTCTACCCTACCCTATCCTCTATCCTATCCTATCCTCTATCCTATCCTATCCTCTATCCTATCCTATCCTCTATCCTATCCTATCCTCTACCCTATCCTATCTTCTATCCTATCCTATTCTCAATCCTATCCTATCCTATGCACTATCGTATGCTCTATCCTATCCTATCCTCTATCCTATCCAATCCCCTATCCTATCCTCTACCCTATAATACCATGTATCCTATCCTATTCTCTATCCTATCCACTATCCAATCCTATACTCTATCATATCCTATCCCCTATCCTATCCTTAATCCTATCCTATCCTCTATCCTATCCTATCCTCTACCCTATCCTCTATCCTATCCTCTACCCTATCCTATCTTCTATCCTATCCTATTCTCTATCCTATCCTATCCTATGCACTATCGTATGCTCTATCCTATCCTATCCTCTATCCTATCCAATCCCCTATCCTATCCTCTACCCTAGAATACTATGTATCCTATCCTATTCTCTATCCTATCCTATCCTATCCTCTATCCTATCCTATTCTCTATCCTACCCTATCCTCTATCCTATAATATCCTCTATCCCATCCTAATCTCTATCCTATCAATCCCCTATCCTATCCTCTATCCTATCCAATTCTCTATCCTATCCTATCCTCTATCATATCCTATTCTCTATCCTATCCTCTCCTCAATCCTATCCTATCCTCTATCCTATCCTCTATCCTATCCTCTCCTCAATCCTATCCTATTCTCTATCCTATCCTATCCTCTATCCTATTCAATCTCATATCCTATCCTATCCTCTATCATATCCTATCCTCTATCGTATCCTATCTTCTATCGTATCCTATCCTCTATCCTATCCAATCCTCTATCCTATCCTCTATCCTATCCTGTCCTGTATCCTATCCTATCCTCAATCCTATCCTATCCTATCCTCCATCCTATCCTATCCTCCATCCTATCCAATCCCCTATCCTATCCTCAATCCTATCCTATCCTCATTCCTATCCTATCCTCAATCCTATCGTATCCTCTATCCTATAGTATCCTCTATACTATCCTATCCTCAATCCTATCCTATCCTCAATCCTAACCTATCCTCTACCCTATCCTATTCTCTATCCTATCCTATCCTCTATCCTATCCTATCCTCTATCCTATCCTCTATCCTATCCTATCCTCTATCCTATCCTATCCTCTATCATATCCTCTCCTCAATCCTATCCTATCCTCAATCCTAACCTAACCTCTATCCTATCCTATTCTCTATCCTATCCTATCCTCTATCCTATCCTATCCTCTATCCTATCCTATTCTCTATCCTATCCTCTCCTCAATCCCATCCTATCCTCTATCCTATCCTCTATCCTATCCTCTCCTCAATCCTATCCTATCCTCTATGCTATCCTATCCTCTATCCTATTCAATCTCATATCCTATCCTATCCTCTATCATATCCTATCCTCTATCCTTTTCTCTATCCTATCCTCTATCCTATCCTATCCTCTATCCTATCCTCTCCTCAATCCTATCCTATCCTCAATCCTATCCTATCCTCTATCCTATCTTATCCTCTATCCTATCCTGTACTCTATTCTATCCTATCCTCTATCTTATCCTATCCACTATCCTATCCTATCCTCTATCCTATTCTATCCTCTATTCTATCCTATCCTCAATCCAATCCTATCCTCTATCCTATAATATCCTCTATCCTATCCTATCCTATCCTCTATCCTATCCAATTCTCTATCCTATCCTATCCTCTATCATATCCTATCATCTATCATATCCTATTCTCTATCCTATCCTATCGTCTATCCTATCCTATCCTCTATCCTATCCTATCCTCTATCCTATAATATATTCTATCCCATCCTAATCTCTATCCTATCAATCCCCTATCCTATCCTCTATCCTATCCTATCCTCTATCCTATCCAATTCTCTATCCTATCCTATCCTCTATCATATCCTATCCTCTATCCTATCCTATCCTCTATCCTATCCTATCCTCTATAATATCCTCTCCTCAATCCTATCCTATCCTGAAACCTAACCTAACCTCTATCCTATCCTATTCTCTATCCTATCCTACCCTCTATCCTATCCTATCCTCTATCCTATCCTATCCTCTATTCTATCCTCTCCTCAATCCTATCCTATCCTCTATCCTATCCTCTCCTCAATCCTATCCTATCCTCTATCCTATCCTATCCCCTATCCTATTCAATCTCATATCCTATCCTATCCTCTATCATATCCTATCATCTATCGTATCCTATCTTCTATCGTATCCTATCCTCTATCCTATCCTATCCTCTATCCTATTATCTATCCTATCCTCTACCCTATCCTATCTTCTATCCTATCCTATTCTCTATCCTATCCTATCCTATGCACTATCGTATGCTCTATCCTATCCTATCCTCTATCCTATCCAATCCCCTATCCTATCCTCTACCCTAGAATACTATGTATCCTATCCTATTCTCTATCCTATCCTATCCTATCCTCTATCCTATCCTATTCTCTATCCTACCCTATCCTCTATCCTATAATATCCTCTATCAAATCCTAATCTCTATCCTATCAATCCCCTATCCTATCCTCTATCCTATCCAATTCTCTATCCTATCCTATCCTCTATCATATCCTATCCTCTACCCTACCCTATCCTCTATCCTATCCTATCCTCTATCCTATCCTCTCCTCAATCCTATCCTATCCTCAATCCTAACCTAACCTCTATCCTATCCTATTCTCTATCCTATCCTATCCTCTATCCTATCCTATCCTCTATCCTATCCTATTCTCTATCCTATCCTCTCCTCAATCCTATCCTATCCTCTATCCTATCCTCTATCCTATCCTCTCCTCAATCCTATCCTATTCTCTATCCTATCCTATCCTCTATCCTATTCAATCTCATATCCTATCCTATCCTTTATCATATCCTATCCTCTATCGTATCCTATCTTCTATCGTATCCTATCCTCTATCCTATCCAATCCTCTATCCTATCCTCTATCCTATCCTGTCCTGTATCCTATCCTATCCTCAATCCTATCCTATCCTATCCCCCATCCTATCCTATCCTCCATCCTATCCAATCCCCTATCCTATCCTCAATCCTATCCTATCCTCAATCCTATCGTATCCTCTATCCTATAGTATCCTCTATACTATCCTATCCTCAATCCTATCCTATCCTCTATCCTATCCTCTATCCTATCCTATCCTCTACCCTATCCTATCTTCTATCCTATCCTATTCTCAATCCTATCCTATCCTATGCACTATCGTATGCTCTATCCTATCCTATCCTCTATCCTATCCTATCCTCTATCCTATCCTATCCTCTATCCTATAATATCCTCTATCCCATCCTAATCTCTATCCTATCAATCCCCTATCCTATCCTCTCTCCTATCCTATCCTCTATCCTATCCTATTCTCTATCCTACCCTATCCTCTATCCTATAATATCCTCTATCCCATCCTAATCTCTATCCTATCAATCCCCTATCCTATCGTCTATCCTATCCTATCCTCTATCCTATCCAATTCTCTATCATATCCTATCCTCTATCATATCCTATCCTCTATCCTATCCTATCCTCTACCCTATAATACCATGTATCCTATCCTATTCTCTATCCTATCCACTATCCAATCCTATACTCTATCATATCCTATCCCCTATCCTATCCTTAATCCTATCCTATCCTCAATCCTAACCTATCCTCTATCCTATCCTATTCTCTATCCTATCCTATCCTCTATCCTATCCTATCCTTTATCCTATCCTATCCTCTATCCTATCTTATCCTCTATCCTATCCTGTCCTCTATTCTATCCTATCCTCTATCTTATCATATCCACTATCCTATCCTATACTCTATCCTATCCTATCGTCTATCCTATCCTATCCTCTATCCTATCCTATCCTCTATCCTATCCTATCCTCTATCCTATAATATCCTCTATCCCATCCTAATCTCTATCCTATCAATCCCCTATCCTATCCTCTCTCCTATCCTATCCTCTATCCTATCCTATTCTCTATCCTACCCTATCCTCTATCCTATAATATCCTCTATCCCATCCTAATCTCTATCCTATCAATCCCCTATCCTATCGTCTATCCTATCCTATCCTCTATCCTATCCAATTCTCTATCATATCCTATCCTCTATCATATCCTATCCTCTATCCTATCCTATCCTCTATCCTATCCTATCCTCTATCCTATCCTCTCCTCATTCCTATCCTATCCTCATTCCTAACCTATCCTCTATCCTATCCTATCCTCTATCCTATCCTATCCTCTCCTCAATCCTCTCCTCAATCCTATCCTATCCTCAATCCTATCCTATCCTCTATCCTATCTTATCCTCTATCCTGTCCTGTACACTATTCTATCCTATCCTCTATCTTATCCTATCCACTATCCTATCCTATCCTCAATCCAATCCTTTCCTCTATCCTATCCTCTATCCTATTCTATCCTCTATCCTATCCTATCCACAATCCAATCCTATCCTCTATCCTATAATATCCTCCATCCTATCCTATCCTATCCTCTATCCTTTCCTCTATCCTGTCCTCTATCCTATCCTATCCTCTATCCTATCCAATTCTCTATCCTATCCTATCCTCTATCCTATCCTATCCTCTATCCTATCCTATCCTCTATCCTATCCTCTCCTCAATCCTATCCTATCCTCAATCCTAACCTAACCTCTATCCTATCCTATCCTCTATCCTATCCTATCCTCAATCCAATCCTATCCTCTATCCTATCCTATCCTCTATCCTATCTTATCCTCTATCCTATCCTGTACTCTATTCTATCCTATCCTCTATCTTATCCTATCCACTATCCTATCCTGTCCTCAATCCAATCCTATACTCTATCCTATCCTCTCCTCAATCCTATACTATCCTCAATCCTAACCTATCCTCTATCCTATCCTATTCTCTATCCTATCCTATCCACTATCCTATCCTATCCTCAATCCAATCCTATCCTCCATCCTATCCAATCCCCTATCCTATCCTCAATCCTATCCTATCCTCATTCCTATCCTATCCTCAATCCTATCGTATCCTCTATCCTATCCTGTACTGTATTCTATCCTATCCTCTATCCTATCCTCTCCTCAATCCTATCCTATCCTCTATCCTATCCTCTATCCTATCCTCTATCCTATCCTCTCCTCAATCCTATCCTATCCTCTATCCTATCCTATCCCCTATCCTATTCAATCTCATATCCTATCCTATCCTCTATCATATCCTATCCTCTATCGTATCCTATCTTCTATCGTATCCTATCCTCTATCCTATCCTATCCTCTACCCTATCCTCTATCCTATCCTCTACCCTATCCTATCTTCTATCCTATCCTATTCTCTATCCTATCGTATGCTCTATCCTATCCTATCCTCTATCCTATCCAATCCCCTATCCTATCCTCTACCCTAGAATACTATGTATCCTATCCTATTCTCTATCCTATCCTATCCTATCCTCAATCCTATCCTATCCTATCCTCCATCCTATCCTATCCTCCATCCTATCCAATCCCCTATCCTATCCTCAATCCTATCCTATCCTCATTCCTATCCTATCCTCAATCCTATCGTATCCTCTATCCTATAGTATCCTCTATACTATCCTATCCTCAATCCTATCCTATCCTCAATCCTAACCTATCCTCTACCCTATCCTATTCTCTATCCTATCCTATCCTCTATCCTATCCTATCCTCTATCCTATCCTCTATCCTATCCTATCCTCTATCCTATCCTATCCTCTATCCTATCCTCTCCTCAATCCTATCCTATCCTCAATCCTAACCTAACCTCTATCCTATCCTATTCTCTATCCTATCCTATCCTCTATCCTATCCTATCCTCTATCCTATCCTATTCTCTATCCTATCCTCTCCTCAATCCTATCCTATCCTCTATCCTATCCTCTATCCTATCCTCTCCTCAATCCTATCCTATCCTCTATGCTATCCTATCCTCTATCCTATTCAATCTCATATCCTATCCTATCCTCTATCATATCCTATCCTCTATCCTTTTCTCTATCCTATCCTCTATCCTATCCTATCCTCTATCCTATCCTCTCCTCAATCCTATCCTATCCTCAATCCTATCCTATCCTCTATCCTATCTTATCCTCTATCCTATCCTGTACTCTATTCTATCCTATCCTCTATCTTATCCTATCCACTATCCTATCCTATCCTCTATCCTATTCTATCCTCTATTCTATCCTATCCTCAATCCAATCCTATCCTCTATCCTATAATATCCTCTATCCTATCCTATCCTATCCTCTATCCTATCCAATTCTCTATCCTATCCAATCCTCTATCATATCCTATCATCTATCATATCCTATTCTCTATCCTATCCTATCGTCTATCCTATCCTATCCTCTATCCTATCCTATCCTCTATCCTATAATATATTCTATCCCATCCTAATCTCTATCCTATCAATCCCCTATCCTATCCTCTATCCTATCCTATCCTCTATCCTATCCAATTCTCTATCCTATCCTATCCTCTATCATATCCTATCCTCTACCCTATCCTATCCTCTATCCTATCCTATCCTCTATAATATCCTCTCCTCAATCCTATCCTATCCTGAAACCTAACCTAACCTCTATCCTATCCTATTCTCTATCCTATCCTACCCTCTATCCTATCCTATCCTCTATCCTATCCTATCCTCTATTCTATCCTCTCCTCAATCCTATCCTATCCTCTATCCTATCCTCTCCTCAATCCTATCCTATCCTCTATCCTATCCTATCCCCTATCCTATTCAATCTCATACCCTATCCTATCCTCTATCATATCCTATCCTCTATCGTATCCTATCTTCTATCGTATCCTATCCTCTATCCTATCCTATCCTCTATCCTATTATCTATCCTATCCTCTACCCTATCCTATCTTCTATCCTATCCTATTCTCTATCCTATCCTATCCTATGCACTATCGTATGCTCTATCCTATCCTATCCTCTATCCTATCCAATCCCCTATCCTATCCTCTACCCTAGAATACTATGTATCCTATCCTATTCTCTATCCTATCCTATCCTATCCTCTATCCTATCCTATTCTCTATCCTACCCTATCCTCTATCCTATAATATCCTCTATCAAATCCTAATCTCTATCCTATCAATCCCCTATCCTATCCTCTATCCTATCCAATTCTCTATCCTATCCTATCCTCTATCATATCCTATCCTCTACCCTACCCTATCCTCTATCCTATCCTATCCTCTATCCTATCCTCTCCTCAATCCTATCCTATCCTCAATCCTAACCTAACCTCTATCCTATCCTATTCTCTATCCTATCCTATCCTCTATCCTATCCTATCCTCTATCCTATCCTATTCTCTATCCTATCCTCTCCTCAATCCTATCCTATCCTCTATCCTATCCTCTATCCTATCCTCTCCTCAATCCTATCCTATTCTCTATCCTATCCTATCCTCTATCCTATTCAATCTCATATCCTATCCTATCCTTTATCATATCCTATCCTCTATCGTATCCTATCTTCTATCGTATCCTATCCTCTATCCTATCCAATCCTCTATCCTATCCTCTATCCTATCCTGTCCTGTATCCTATCCTATCCTCAATCCTATCCTATCCTATCCCCCATCCTATCCTATCCTCCATCCTATCCAATCCCCTATCCTATCCTCAATCCTATCCTATCCTCAATCCTATCGTATCCTCTATCCTATAGTATCCTCTATACTATCCTATCCTCAATCCTATCCTATCCTCTATCCTATCCTCTATCCTATCCTATCCTCTACCCTATCCTATCTTCTATCCTATCCTATTCTCAATCCTATCCTATCCTATGCACTATCGTATGCTCTATCCTATCCTATCCTCTATCCTATCCAATCCCCTATCCTATCCTCTACCCTATAATACCATGTATCCTATCCTATTCTCTATCCTATCCACTATCCAATCCTATACTCTATCATATTCTATCCCCTATCCTATCCTTAATCCTATCCTATCCTCAATCCTAACCTATCCTCTATCCTATCCTATTCTCTATCCTATCCTATCCTCTATCCTATCCTATCCTCTATCCTATCCTATCCTCTATCCTATCTTATCCTCTATCCTATCCTGTCCTCTATTCTATCCTATCCTCTATCTTATCATATCCACTATCCTATCCTATACTCTATCCTATCCTATCGTCTATCCTATCCTATCCTCTATCCTATCCTATCCTCTATCCTATCCTATCCTCTATCCTATAATATCCTCTATCCCATCCTAATCTCTATCCTATCAATCCCCTATCCTATCCTCTCTCCTATCCTATCCTCTATCCTATCCTATTCTCTATCCTACCCTATCCTCTATCCTATAATATCCTCTATCCCATCCTAATCTCTATCCTATCAATCCCCTATCCTATCGTCTATCCTATCCTATCCTCTATCCTATCCAATTCTCTATCATATCCTATCCTCTATCATATCCTATCCTCTATCCTATCCTATCCTCTATCCTATCCTATCCTCTATCCTATCCTCTCCTCATTCCTATCCTATCCTCATTCCTAACCTATCCTCTATCCTATCCTATCCTCTATCCTATCCTATCCTCTCCTCAATCCTCTCCTCAATCCTATCCTATCCTCAATCCTATCCTATCCTCTATCCTATCTTATCCTCTATCCTATCCTGTACTCTATTCTATCCTATCCTCTATCTTATCCTATCCACTATCCTATCCTGTCCTCAATCCAATCCTATACTCTATCCTATCCTCTCCTCAATCCTATACTATCCTCAATCCTAACCTATCCTCTATCCTATCCTATTCTCTATCCTATCCTGTCCTCTATCCTATCCTATCCTCAATCCAATCCTATACTCTATCCTATCCTATCCTCTATCCTATCTTATCCTCTATCCTATCCTGTACTCTATTCTATCCTATCCTCTATCTTATCCTATCCACTATCCTATCCTGTCCTCAATCCAATCCTATACTCTATCCTATCCTCTCCTCAATCCTATACTATCCTCAATCCTAACCTATCCTCTATCCTATCCTATTCTCTATCCTATCCTGTCCTCTATCCTATCCTATCCTCAATCCAATCCTATACTCTATCCTATCCTATCCTCTATCCTATCTTATCCTCTATCCTATCCTGTACTCTATTCTATCCTATCCTCTATCTTATCCTATCCACTATCCTATCCTATCCTCAATCCAATCCTATCCTCCATCCTATCCAATCCCCTATCCTATCCTCAATCCTATCCTATCCTCATTCCTATCCTATCCTCAATCCTATCGTATCCTCTATCCTATCCTGTACTGTATTCTATCCTATCCTCTATCCTATCCTCTCCTCAATCCTATCCTATCCTCTATCCTATCCTCTATCCTATCCTCTATCCTATCCTCTCCTCAATCCTATCCTATCCTCTATCCTATCCTATCCCCTATCCTATTCAATCTCATATCCTATCCTATCCTCTATCATATCCTATCCTCTATCGTATCCTATCTTCTATCGTATCCTATCCTCTATCCTATCCTATCCTCTACCCTATCCTCTATCCTATCCTCTACCCTATCCTATCTTCTATCCTATCCTATTCTCTATCCTATCCTATCCTATGCACTATCGTATGCTCTATCCTATCCTATCCTCTATCCTATCCAATCCCCTATCCTATCCTCTACCCTAGAATACTATGTATCCTATCCTATTCTCTATCCTATCCTATCCTATCCTCTATCCTATCCTATTCTCTATCCTACCCTATCCTCTATCCTATAATATCCTCTATCCCATCCTAATCTCTATCCTATCAATCCCCTATCCTATCCTCTATCCTATCCAATTCTCTATCCTATCCTATCCTCTATCATATCCTATTCTCTATCCTATCCTCTCCTCAATCCTATCCTATCCTCTATCCTATCCTCTATCCTATCCTCTCCTCAATCCTATCCTATTCTCTATCCTATCCTATCCTCTATCCTATTCAATCTCATATCCTATCCTATCCTCTATCATATCCTATCCTCTATCGTATCCTATCTTCTATCGTATCCTATCCTCTATCCTATCCAATCCTCTATCCTATCCTCTATCCTATCCTGTCCTGTATCCTATCCTATCCTCAATCCTATCCTATCCTATCCTCCATCCTATCCTATCCTCCATCCTATCCAATCCCCTATCCTATCCTCAATCCTATCCTATCCTCATTCCTATCCTATCCTCAATCCTATCGTATCCTCTATCCTATAGTATCCTCTATACTATCCTATCCTCAATCCTATCCTATCCTCAATCCTAACCTATCCTCTACCCTATCCTATTCTCTATCCTATCCTATCCTCTATCCTATCCTATCCTCTATCCTATCCTCTATCCTATCCTATCCTCTACCCTATCCTATCTTCTATCCTATCGTATTCTCAACCCTATCCTATCCTATGCACTATCGTATGCTCTACCGATCCTATCCTCTATCCTATCCAATCCCCTATCCTATCCTCTACCCTATAATACCATGTATCCTATCTTATTCTCTATCCTATCCTATCCTATCCTCTATCGTATGCTCTATCCTATCCTATCCACTATCCAATCCTATACTCTATCTTATCATATCCACTATCCTATCCTATACTCTATCCTATTCTATCCTCTATCCTATCCTACCATCAATCCAATGCTATCCTCTATCCTATCCTATCCTCTATCGTATCCTATCCTCTATCGTATCCAATCCTCTATCCTATCCTCTATCCTATCCTCTATCCTATCCTATCCTCTATCCTATCCTATCATCTATCCTATCCTATTCTCTATCCTATCCTATCCTCTATCCTATTCTATCCAGTATCGTATGCTCTATCCTATCCAATCCCCTATCCTATCCTCTACCCTATCCTATCCTCAACCCTATAATACCATGTATCATATCCTATTCTCTATCCTATCCTATCCTATCCTCTATCGTATGCTCTATCCTATCCTATCCACTATCCTATCCTATCCTCTATCCTATCCTATCGTCTATCCTATCCTATCCTCTATCCTATCCTATCCTCTATCCCATCCTAATCTCTATCCTATCAATCCCCTATCCTATCCTCTATCCTATCCTATTCTCTATAAACCCTATCCTCTATCCTATAATATCCTCTATCCCATCCTAATCTCTATCCTATCAATCCCCTATCCTATCGTCTATCCTATCCTATCCTCTATCCTATCCAATTCTCTATCCTATCCTATCCTCTATCATATCCTATCCTCTATCCTATCCTATCCTCTATCCTATCCTATCCTCTATCCTATCCTCTCCTCAATCCTATCCTATCCTCAATCCTAACCTAACCTCTATCCTATCCTATTCTCTATCCTATCCTATCCTCTATCCTATCCTATCCTCTATCCTATCCTATTCTCTATCCTATCCTATCCTATGCACTATCGTATGCTCTATCCTATCCTATCCTCTATCCTATCCAATCCCCTATCCTATCCTCTACCCTATAATACCATGTATCCTATCCTATTCTCTATCCTATCCTATCCTATCCTCTATCGTATGCTCTATCCTATCCTATCCACTATCCAATCCTATACTCTATCATATCCTATCCCCTATCCTATCCTTAATCCTATCCTATCCTCAATCCTAACCTATCCTCTATCCTATCCTATTCTATATCCTATCCTATCCTCTATCCTATCCTATCCTCTATCCTATCCTATCCTCTATCCTATCTTATCCTCTATCCTATCCTGTCCTCTATTCTATCCTATCCTCTATCTTATCATATCCACTATCTTATCCTATACTCTATCCTATTCTATCCTCTATCCTATCCTATCCTCAATCCAATGCTATCCTCTATCCTATCCTATCCTCTATCGTATCCTATCCTCTATCGTATCCAATCCTCTATCCTATCCTCTATCCTATCCTATCATCTATCCTATCCTATTCTCTATCCTATCCTACCCTCTATCCTATCCTATCCACTATCGTATGCTCTATCCTATCCAATCCCCTATCCTATCCTCTACCCTATCCTATCCTCAACCCTATAATACCATGTATCCTATCCTATACTCTATCCTATCCTATCCTATCCTCCATCGTATGCTCTATCCTATCCTATCCACTATCCTATCCTATCCTCTATCCTATCCTATCGTCTATCCTATCCTATCCTCTATCCTATCCTATCGTCTATCCTATCCTATCCTCTATCCTATAATATCCTCTATCCCATCCTAATCTCTATCCTATCAATCCCCTATCCTATCGTCTATCCTATCCTATCCTCTATCCTATCCAATTCTCTATCCTATCCTATCCTCTATCATATCCTATCCTCTATCCTATCCTATCCTCTATCCTATCCTATCCTCTATCCTATCCTCTCCTCAATCCTATCCTATCCTCAATCCTAACCTAACCTCTATCCTATCCTATTCTCTATCCTATCCTATCCTCTATCCTATCCTATCCTCTATCCTATCCTATCCTCTATCCTATCCTCTCCTCAATCCTATCCTATCCTCTATCCTATCCTATCCTCTATCCTATTCAATCTCATATCCTATCCTATCCTCTATCATATCCTATCCTCTATCGTATCCTATCTTCTATCGTATCCTATCCTCTATCCTATCCAATCCTCTATCCTATCCTCTATCCTATCCTGTCCTCTATCCTATCCTATCCTCAATCCTATCCTATCCTATCCTCCATCCTATCCTATCCTCCATCCTATCCAATCCCCTATCCTATCCTCAATCCTATCCTATCCTATCCTCAATCCTATCGTATCCTCTATCCTATAGTATCCTCTATCCTATCCTATCCTCTATCCTATCCTATCCTCAATCCTATCCTATCCTCAATCCTATCCTATCCTATCCTCTATCCTATCCTATCATCTATCATATCCTATCCTCTATCCTATCCTATCGTCTATCCTATCCTATCCTCTATCCTATCCTATCCTCTATCCTATCCTCTCCTCAATCCTATCCTATCCTCTATCCTATCCTCTATCCTATCCTCTCCTCAATCCTATCCTATCCTCTATCCTATCCTATCCCCTATCCTATTCAATCTCATATCCTATCCTATCCTCTATCATATCCTATCCTCTATCGTATCCTATCTTCTATCGTATCCTATCCTCTATCCTATCCCATCCTCTATCCTATCCTCTATCCTATCCTCTATCCTATCCTCTACCCTATCCTATCCTCTATCCTATCCAATTCTCTATCCTATCCTATCCTCTATCATATCCTATCCTATATCCTATCCTATCCTCTATCCTATCCTATCCTCTATCCTATCCTCTCCTCAATCCTATCCTATCCTCAATCCTAACCTAACCTCTATCCTATCCTATTCTCTATCCTATCCTATCCTCTATCCTATCCTATCCTCTATCCTATCCTATCCTCTATCCTATCCTCTCCTCAATCCTATCCTATCCTCTATCCTATCCTCTATCCTATCCTCTATCCTATCCTCTCCTCAATCCTATCCTATCCTCTATCCTATCCTATCCTCTATCCTATTCAATCTCATATCCTATCCTATCCTCTATCATATCCTATCCTCTATCGTATCCTATCTTCTATCGTATCCTATCCTCTATCCTATCCAATCCTCTATCCAATCCTCTATCCTATCCAATCCTCTATCCTATCCTATCCTCAATCCTATCCTATCCTATCCTCCATCCTATCCTATCCTCCATCCTATCCAATCCCCTATCCTATCCTCAATCCTATCCTATCCTATCCTATCCTCTATCCTTTCCTCTATCCTATCCTCTATCCTATCCTATCCTCTATCCTATCCTCTCCTCTATCCTATCCTATCCTATCCTATCCTATCCTCTATCCTATCCTATACTCTATCCTATCCTATCCTCTATCCTATCCTATCCACTATCGTATGCTCTATCCTATCCAATCCCCTATCCTATCCTCTAACCTATCCTATCCTCAACCCTATAATACCATGTATCCTATCTTATTCTCTATCCTATCCTATCCTATCCTCTATCGTATGCTCTATCCTATCCTATCCACTATCCAATCCTATACTCTATCTTATCATATCCACTATCCTATCCTATACTCTATCCTATTCTATCCTCTATCCTATCCTACCATCAATCCAATGCTATCCTCTATCCTATCCTATCCTCTATCGTATCCTATCCTCTATCGTATCCAATCCTCTATCCTATCCTCTATCCTATCCTCTATCCTATCCTATCCTCTATCCTATCCTATCATCTATCCTATCCTATTCTCTATCCTATCCTATCCTCTATCCTATTCTATCCAGTATCGTATGCTCTATCCTATCCAATCCCCTATCCTATCCTCTACCCTATCCTATCCTCAACCCTATAATACCATGTATCATATCCTATTCTCTATCCTATCCTATCCTATCCTCTATCGTATGCTCTATCCTATCCTATCCACTATCCTATCCTATCCTCTATCCTATCCTATCGTCTATCCTATCCTATCCTCTATCCTATCCTATCCTCTATCCCATCCTAATCTCTATCCTATCAATCCCCTATCCTATCCTCTATCCTATCCTATTCTCTATAAACCCTATCCTCTATCCTATAATATCCTCTATCCCATCCTAATCTCTATCCTATCAATCCCCTATCCTATCGTCTATCCTATCCTATCCTCTATCCTATCCAATTCTCTATCCTATCCTATCCTCTATCATATCCTATCCTCTATCCTATCCTATCCTCTATCCTATCCTATCCTCTATCCTATCCTCTCCTCAATCCTATCCTATCCTCAATCCTAACCTAACCTCTATCCTATCCTATTCTCTATCCTATCCTATCCTCTATCCTATCCTATCCTCTATCCTATCCTATTCTCTATCCTATCCTATCCTATGCACTATCGTATGCTCTATCCTATCCTATCCTCTATCCTATCCAATCCCCTATCCTATCCTCTACCCTATAATACCATGTATCCTATCCTATTCTCTATCCTATCCTATCCTATCCTCTATCGTATGCTCTATCCTATCCTATCCACTATCCAATCCTATACTCTATCATATCCTATCCCCTATCCTATCCTTAATCCTATCCTATCCTCAATCCTAACCTATCCTCTATCCTATCCTATTCTATATCCTATCCTATCCTCTATCCTATCCTATCCTCTATCCTATCCTATCCTCTATCCTATCTTATCCTCTATCCTATCCTGTCCTCTATTCTATCCTATCCTCTATCTTATCATATCCACTATCTTATCCTATACTCTATCCTATTCTATCCTCTATCCTATCCTATCCTCAATCCAATGCTATCCTCTATCCTATCCTATCCTCTATCGTATCCTATCCTCTATCGTATCCAATCCTCTATCCTATCCTCTATCCTATCCTATCATCTATCCTATCCTATTCTCTATCCTATCCTACCCTCTATCCTATCCTATCCACTATCGTATGCTCTATCCTATCCAATCCCCTATCCTATCCTCTACCCTATCCTATCCTCAACCCTATAATACCATGTATCCTATCCTATACTCTATCCTATCCTATCCTATCCTCCATCGTATGCTCTATCCTATCCTATCCACTATCCTATCCTATCCTCTATCCTATCCTATCGTCTATCCTATCCTATCCTCTATCCTATCCTATCGTCTATCCTATCCTATCCTCTATCCTATAATATCCTCTATCCCATCCTAATCTCTATCCTATCAATCCCCTATCCTATCGTCTATCCTATCCTATCCTCTATCCTATCCAATTCTCTATCCTATCCTATCCTCTATCATATCCTATCCTCTATCCTATCCTATCCTCTATCCTATCCTATCCTCTATCCTATCCTCTCCTCAATCCTATCCTATCCTCAATCCTAACCTAACCTCTATCCTATCCTATTCTCTATCCTATCCTATCCTCTATCCTATCCTATCCTCTATCCTATCCTATCCTCTATCCTATCCTCTCCTCAATCCTATCCTATCCTCTATCCTATCCTATCCTCTATCCTATTCAATCTCATATCCTATCCTATCCTCTATCATATCCTATCCTCTATCGTATCCTATCTTCTATCGTATCCTATCCTCTATCCTATCCAATCCTCTATCCTATCCTCTATCCTATCCTGTCCTCTATCCTATCCTATCCTCAATCCTATCCTATCCTATCCTCCATCCTATCCTATCCTCCATCCTATCCAATCCCCTATCCTATCCTCAATCCTATCCTATCCTATCCTCAATCCTATCGTATCCTCTATCCTATAGTATCCTCTATCCTATCCTATCCTCTATCCTATCCTATCCTCAATCCTATCCTATCCTCAATCCTATCCTATCCTATCCTCTATCCTATCCTATCATCTATCATATCCTATCCTCTATCCTATCCTATCGTCTATCCTATCCTATCCTCTATCCTATCCTATCCTCTATCCTATCCTCTCCTCAATCCTATCCTATCCTCTATCCTATCCTCTATCCTATCCTCTCCTCAATCCTATCCTATCCTCTATCCTATCCTATCCCCTATCCTATTCAATCTCATATCCTATCCTATCCTCTATCATATCCTATCCTCTATCGTATCCTATCTTCTATCGTATCCTATCCTCTATCCTATCCCATCCTCTATCCTATCCTCTATCCTATCCTCTATCCTATCCTCTACCCTATCCTATCCTCTATCCTATCCAATTCTCTATCCTATCCTATCCTCTATCATATCCTATCCTATATCCTATCCTATCCTCTATCCTATCCTATCCTCTATCCTATCCTCTCCTCAATCCTATCCTATCCTCAATCCTAACCTAACCTCTATCCTATCCTATTCTCTATCCTATCCTATCCTCTATCCTATCCTATCCTCTATCCTATCCTATCCTCTATCCTATCCTCTCCTCAATCCTATCCTATCCTCTATCCTATCCTCTATCCTATCCTCTATCCTATCCTCTCCTCAATCCTATCCTATCCTCTATCCTATCCTATCCTCTATCCTATTCAATCTCATATCCTATCCTATCCTCTATCATATCCTATCCTCTATCGTATCCTATCTTCTATCGTATCCTATCCTCTATCCTATCCAATCCTCTATCCAATCCTCTATCCTATCCAATCCTCTATCCTATCCTATCCTCAATCCTATCCTATCCTATCCTCCATCCTATCCTATCCTCCATCCTATCCAATCCCCTATCCTATCCTCAATCCTATCCTATCCTATCCTATCCTCTATCCTTTCCTCTATCCTATCCTCTATCCTATCCTATCCTCTATCCTATCCTCTCCTCTATCCTATCCTATCCTATCCTATCCTATCCTCTATCCTATCCTATACTCTATCCTATCCTATCCTCTATCCTATCCTATCCACTATCGTATGCTCTATCCTATCCAATCCCCTATCCTATCCTCTAACCTATCCTATCCTCAACCCTATAATACCATGTATCCTATCCTATTCTCTATCCTATCCTATCCTATCCTCTATCGTATGCTCTATCCTATCCTATCCACTATCCTATTCTATCCTCTATCCTATCCTATCGTCTATCCTATCCTATCCTCTATCCTATCCTATCCTCTATCCTATCCTATCCTCTATACTATAATATCCCCTATCCCATCCTAATCTCTATCCTATCAATCCCCTATCCTATCCTCTATCCTATCCTATCCTCTATCCTATCCTATTCTCTATCCTACCCTATTCTCTATCCTATAATATCCTCTATCCCATCCTAATCTCTATCCTATCAATCCCCTATCCTATCGTCTATCCTATCCTATCCTCTATCCTATCCAATTCTCTATCCTATCCTATCCTCTATCATATCCTATCCTCTATCCTATCCTATACTCTATCCTATCCTATCCTATCCTCTATCCTATCCTCTCCTCAATCCTATCCTATCCTCAATCCTAACCTAACCTCTATCCTATCCTATTCTCTATCCTATCCTATCCTCTATCCTATCCTATCCTCTATCCTATCCTATCCTCTATCCTATCCTCTCCTCAATCCTATCCTATCCTCTATCCTATCCTCTATCCTATCCTCTCCTCAATCCTATCCTATGCCCTATCCTATCCTATCCTCTATCCTATTCAATCTCATATCCTATCCTATCCTCTATCATATCCTATCCTCTATCGTATCCTATCTTCTATCGTATCCTATCCTCTATCCTATCCAATCCTCGATCCTATCCTCTATCCTATCCAATCCTCTATCCTATCCTATCCTCAATCCTATCCTATCCTATCCTCCATCCTATCCTATCCTCCATCCTATCCAATCCCCTATCCTATCCTCAATCCTATCCTATCCTATCCTATCCTCTATCCTTTCCTCTATCCTATCCTCTATCCTATACTATCCACAATCCAACCCTATCCTCTATCCTATAATATCCTCTATCCTATCCTATCCTATCCTCTATCCTTTCCTCTATCCTATCCTCTATCCTATCCTATCCTATATCCTATCCTCTCCTCTATCCTATCCTATCCTATCCTATCCTATCCTCTATCCTATCCTATACTCTATCCTATCCTATCCTCTATCCTATCCTCTCCTCAATCCTATCCTATCCTCTATCCTATCCTCTATCCTATCCTCTCCTCAATCCTATCCTATGCCCTATCCTATCCTATCCTCTATCCTATTCAATCTCATATCCTATCCTATCCTCTATCATATCCTATCCTCTATCGTATCCTATCTTCTATCGTATCCTATCCTCTATCCTATCCAATCCTCTATCCTATCCTCTATCCTATCCAATCCTCTATCCTATCCTATCCTCAATCCTATCCTATCCTATCCTCCATCCTATCCTATCCTCCATCCTATCCAATCCCCTATCCTATCCTCAATCCTATCCTATCCTATCCTATCCTCTATCCTTTCCTCTATCCTATCCTCTATCCTATCCTATCCTCTATCATATCCTATCCTCTATCCTATCCTATCCTCTATCCTATCCTATCCTCTATCGTATCCAATCCTCTATCCTATCCGCTATCCTATCCTATCCTCTATCCTATCCTATCATCTATCCTATCCTATTCTCTATCCTATCCTATCCTCTATCCTATCCTATCCACTATCGTATGATCTATCCTATCCAATCCCCTATCCTATCCTCTACCCTATCCTATCCTCAACCCTATAATACCATGTATCCTATCCTATTCTCTATCCTATCCTATCCTATCCTCTATCGTATGCTCTAGCCTATCCTATCCACTATCCTATCCTATCCTCTATCCTATCCTATCGTCTATCCTATCCTATCCTCTATCCTATCCTATCCTCTATCCTATCCTATCCTCTATCCTATCCTATCCTCTATCCTATAATATCGTCTATCCCATCCTAATCTCTATCCTATCAATCCCCTATCCTATCCTCTATCCTATCCTATCCTCTATCCTATCCTATTCTCTATCCTACCCTATTCTCTATCCTATAATATCCTCTATCCCATCCTAATCTCTATCCTATCAATCCCCTATCCTATCGTCTATCCTATCCTATCCTCTATCCTATCCAATTCTCTATCCTACCCTATCCTCTATCATATCCTATCCTCTATCCTATCCTATCCTCTATCCTATCCTCTCCTCAATCCTATCCTATCCTCAATCCTAACCTAACCTCTATCCTATCCTATTCTCTATCCTATCCTATCCTATATCCTATCCTATCCTCTATCCTATCCTATCCTCAATCCTATCCTATCCTATCCTCCATCCTATCCTATCCTCCATCCTATCCAATCCCCTATCCTATCCTCAATCATATCCTATCCTATCCTATCCTCTCCTCAATCCTCTCCTCAATCCTATCCTATCCTCAATCCTATCCTATCCTCTATCCTATCTTATCCTCTATCCTATCCTGTACTCTATTCTATCCTATCCTCTATCTTATCCTATCCACTATCCTATCCTATCCTCAATCCAATCCTTTCCTCTATCCTATCCTCTATCCTATCCTATCCACAATCCAATCCTATCCTCTATCCTATAATATCCTCTATCCTATCCTATCCTATCCTCTATCCTTTCCTCTATCCTATCCTCTATCCTATCCTATCCTCTATCCTATCCTCTCCTCTATCCTATCCTATCCTATCCTATCCTATCCTCTATCCTATCCTATACTCTATCCTATCCTATCCTCTATCGTATCCTATTCTCTATCCTATCCTATCCTCTATCGTATCCTATCCTCTATCCTATCCTGTCCTCTATCTTATCCTATCCTCTATCCTATCTTATCCTCTATCCAATCCTATCCTCTATACTATCCTTTCCTCTATCCTATTCTATCCTCTATCCTATAATATCCTCTATCCCATCCTAATCTCTATCCTATCAATCCCCTATCCTATCCTCTATCCTATCCTATCCTCTATCCTATCCAATTCTCTATCCTATCCTATCCTCTATCATATCCTATCCTCTATCCTATCCTATCCTCAATACTATCCTATCCTCTATCCTATCCTATCCTCTATCCTATCCTGTACTCTATTCTATCCTATGCTCTATCTTATCCTATCCACTATCCTATCCTATCCTCAATCCAATCCTATACTCTATCCTATCCTATCCTCTATCGTATCCTATCCACTATCCTATCCTATCCTCAATCCTATCCTATCCTCTATCATATCCTATCCTCTATCCTATCCTATCCTCTATCCTATCCTATCCTCTATCGTATTCTATCCTCTATCCTATCCAATCCCCTATTATATCCTCTGTCCTATCCTATCCTCTATCCTATCCTTTCCTCTATAATATAGTATCTTCTATCCCATCCTATCCTCAATCCTATCCTATCCACTATCCAATCCTATCCTCTATCCTATAATATCCTCTATCATATCCTATCCTCTATCCTATCCTATCCTCTATCCTATCCTCTCCTCAATCCTATCCTATCCTCTATCCTATCCTATCCTCTATCCTATCCTATCCTCAATCCAATCCTATACTCTATCCTATCCTATCCTCTATCGTATCCTATCCACTATCCTATCCTATCCTCAATCCTATCCTATCCTCTATCATATCCTATCCTCTATCCTATCCTATCCTCTATCCTATCCTATCCTCTATCCTATCCAATCCCCTATCCTATCCTCTACCCTAGAATACCATGTATCCTATCCTACTCTCTATCCTATACTATCCTATCCTCTATCTTATCCTATCCTCTATCCTATCCTATCCTCTATCCTATAATATCCTCTATCGTATCCTATCCACTATCCTATCCTATCCTCAATCCTATCCTATCCTCTATCATATCCTATCCTCTATCCTATCCTATCCTCTATCCTATCCTATCCTCTATCGTATTCTATCCTCTATCCTATCCAATCCCCTATTATATCCTCTGTCCTATCCTATCCTCTATCCTATCCTTTCCTCTATAATATAGTATCTTCTATCCCATCCTATCCTCAATCCTATCCTATCCACTATCCAATCCTATCCTCTAGCCTATAATATCCTCTATCCTATCCTATCCTCTATCCTATCCTATCCTCCATCCTATCCTATCCTCCATCCTATCCAATCCCCTATTCTATCCTCAATCCTATCCTATCCTCATTCCTATCCTATCCTCTATCCTATCCTATCCTCTATCCTTTCGTATCCTCAATCCTATCCTCTATCCTATCCAATCCTGTATCCTATACTCTATCCTATCCTATCCTCTATCCTATCCTCTCCTCAAACTTATCCTATCCTCTATCCTATTCTATCCTCTATCCTATCCTATCCTCAATCCAATCCTATACTCTATCCTATAATAACCTCTATCCTATCCTATCCAATCCCCTATCCTATCCTCTACCCTATCCTATCCTCTACCCTATCGTATCCTCTACCCTATAATACCATATATCCTATCCTATTCTCTATCCTATCCTATCCTATCCTCTATCGTATGCTCTATCCTATCCTATCCACTATCCTATTCTATCCTCAATCCTATCCTATCCTCTATCATATCCTATCCTCTATCCTATCCTATACTCTATCCTATGCTATCCTCTATCCTATCCTATCCTCTACCCTATCCAATCCTCTATCCTATCCTCTATCCTGTATCTTATCCTATCCTCTATCCTATCCTATTCTCTATCATATCCTATCCTCTTATAGTATCCTATGCTCTATCCTATCCTCTATCCTATCCAATCTCATATCCTATCCTCTATCGTATCCTATCCTCTATCCTATCCTCTATCCTATCCTATCCTCCATCCTATCCAATCTCATATCCTATCCTATCCTCTATCATATCCTATCCTCTATCGTATCCTATCTTCTATCCTACCCATTCCTCTATCCTATACTCAATCCTATCCTATCCTCTATCCTATCCAATTCTCTATCCTATCCTATCCTCTATCTAATCCTATCCTCAATTCTATCCTATCCTCTATCCTATAATATCCTCTATCCTATCCTATCCTATCCTCTATCCTATCCTCTATCCTATCCTCTATCCTATCCTCTATCCAATCCTATCCTCAATCCTATCCTATCCTCTATCCTATAATATCCTCTATCGTATCCTATCCACTTTCCTATCCCATCCTCTATCCTATAATATCCTCCATCCTATCCTATCCTCCATCCTATCCTATCCTCCATCCTATCCAATCCCCTATACTATCCTCAATCCTATACTATCCTCTATCCTATCCTATCCTGTATCCTATCCAATCCTCTATCCTATCCTCTATCGTATCCTATCCACTATCCTATAATATCCTCTATCCTATCCTATCCTATCCTCTATCCTATCCTCTATCCTATCCTCTATCCTATCCTCTATCCAATCCTATCCTCAATCCTATCCTATCCTCTATCCTATAATATCCTCTATCGCATCCTATCCACTATCCTATCCTATCCTCTATCCTATATCCTCCATCCTATCCTATCCTCCATCCTATCCTATCCTCCATCCTATCCAATCCCCTATACTATCCTCAATCCTATCCTATCCTCCATCCTATCCAATCCCCTATACTATCCTCAATCCTATCCTATCCTCATTCCTATCCGATCCTCTATCCTATCCTATCCTCAATCCTATCCTCCCCTCAATCCTATCCTATGCTCTATCCCATCCAATCCTCTACCCTATGCTATCCTCTATCCTATCCTATCCTCAATCCTATCCTATCCTCTATCCTATCCTATCCTCTATCCAATCCTATCCTCAATTCTATCCTATCCTCTATCCTATAATATCCTCTATCCTATCCTATCCTATCCTCTATTATATCCTCTATCCTATCCTCAATCCTATCCTATCCTCAATCCTAACCTATCCTCTATCACATCCTATCCTCTATCGTATCCTACCCTCTATCCTATCCAATCCCTTATATAATCCCCTATCCTATCCTCTATCCTATCCTATCCTCTATCCTATCCTATCCTTTATCCTGTCGAATCCCCTATCCTTTCGTCTATCCAATCCTATCCTCAATCCTATCCTATCCTCTATCCTATAATATCCTCTATCGTATCCTATAGACTATCCTATCCTATCCTCTATCCTATCCTATCCTCATTTCTATCCTATCCTCTGTCCTATCCTATCCTCAATCCTATCCTATCCTCAATCCTATCGTATCCTCTATCCTATCCTATCCTCTATCCTATCCAATCCTCTATCCTATCCTATCCTCTATCCTATCCTATTCTCTATCCTATCCTATCCTCTATCCTATCCTATCCTCTATCGTATGCCCTATCCTATCCCATCCTCCATCCTATCCAATCCCCTATCCAATCCTCTATCCTATCCTATCCACTATCATATCCTATCCTCAATCCTATCCTATCCTCTATCCTATCCTATCATCTATCCTATCCTATCCTCTATCCTATCCTATCCTCTATCCTATAATATCCTCTATCCTATCCTAATCTCTATCCTATCAATACCCTATCCAATCCTCTATCCTATCCTATCCTCTATCCTATCCAATTCTCTATCCTATCCTATCCTCTATCCAATCCTACCCTGAATTCTATCCTATCCTCTATCCTATAATATCCTCTATCCTATCCTATCCTATCCTCTATCCTATCCTCTATCCTATCCTCAATCCTATCCTATCCTCAATCCTAACCTATCCTCTATCCTATAATATCCTCTATCGTATCCTATCCACTATCCTATCCTATCCTCTATCCTATCCTATCCTCATTTCTATCCTATCCTATCCTCAATCCTATCCTATCCTCAATCCTATCCTATCCTCTATCCTATCCTATCCTCTATCCTATCCAATCCTCTATCCTATCCTCTATCCTATCCTATCCTCAATCCTATCCTATTCTCTATCCTATCCTATCCTCTATCCTATCCTATCCTCTATCGTATGCCCTATCCTATCCCATCCTCCATCCTACCCAATCCCGTATCCTATCCTCTATCCTATCCTATCCTCTACCCTATAATACCATGTATCCTATCCCATTCTCTATCCTATCCTATCCTATCCTCTATCGTATGCTCTTTCCTATCCTATCCACTATCATATCCTATCCTCAATCCTATCCTATCCTCTATCATATCCTATCCTCTATCCTATCCTATCCTCTATCCTATCCTCTCCTTTATCCTGTCGAATCCCCTATCCTATCCTCAATCCTATCCTATCCTCCATCATATCCTATACCTCTATCCTATCCTATCCTCTATCCTATCCTATCCTATCCTTTATCCTGTCGAATCCCCTATCCTTTCGTCTATCCAATCCTATCCTCAATCCTATCCTATCCTCTATCCTATAATATCCTCTATCGTATCCTATCCACTATCCTATAATATCCTCTATCGTATCCTATCCACTAGTGTATCATATCCTCTATCCTATCCTATCCTCTATCGTATCCTATCCTCTATCCCATTCTATCCTCTTTCCTATCCCATCCTCTATCCCATCCAATCCTCAATCCTATCCTATCCACTATCCTATCCTATCCTCTATCCTATAGTATCCTCTATCCTATCCTATCCTCTATCCTATCCTATCCTCCATCCTATCCTATCCTCCATCCTATCCAATCCCCTATCCTATCCTCAATCCTATCCTATCCTCATTCCTATCCTATCCTCAATCCTATCGTGTCCTCTATCCTATAGTATCCTCTATCCTATCCTATCCTCTATCCTATCCTATCCTCTATCCTATCCTATCCTCTATCCTATCCAATCCCCTATGTTATCCTCTACCCTATCCTATCCTCTATCCTATCTTATCCTCTATCCTATCCTATCCTATTCTCTATCATATCCTATCCTCTATCGTATCCTATATTCTATCCTATCCAATCCTCTATCCTATCTTCTATCCTATCCAATCCTCTATCCTCTCCTCTATCCTATCCTATCCTCTACCCTATAATACCATGTATCCTATCCTATTCTCTATCCTATCCTATCCTATCCTCTATCTTATGCTCTACCCTATCCTATCAACTATCCTATCCTATCGTCAATCCTATCCTATCCTCTATCCTATCCTATTCTCTATTCTATCCTTTCCTCTATGCTACCCCATCCTCTATCCTATTCTATCCTCTATCCTATCTATATTCTATCCAATCCTATTCTCTATCCTATCCTTTCCTCTATAATATCGTATCTTCTCTCGTATCCTATCCTCTATTCTATCCTATCCTCTATCCTATCCTATCCTCAATCCTATTCTATCCTCTATCCTGTCCTATTCTCTATCCTATCCTTTCCTCTATAATATCGTATATTCTATCGTATCCTATCCTCTATCCTATCCTATTCTCTGTCCTATCCTATTCTCTATCATATCCTATCCTCTGTCCTATCCTATTCTCTATCCTATCCTTTCCACTATAATATCGTATCTTCTATCGTATCCTATCCTCTATCCTATCCTATCCTCTATCCTACCCTATCCTCTATCATATCCTATACTCTATCCTATCCTATCCTCTATCCTATCCTATCCTCTATCCTATCCAATCTCATATACTATCCAATCTCATATTCTATCCTATCCTCTATCATATCCTATCATCTATCGTATCCTATCTTCTATCCTATCCAATCCTCTATCCTATCCTCAATCCTATTCTATCCTCTATCCTATGCTATCCTCTATGCTATCCTATCCTCTATCCTATCCTATCCTCTAACCTATCTATCCTCAATCCAATCCTATCTTCTATCCTATCCTATCGTCTATCCTATCCTATCCTCTATCCTATCCAATCCCCTATCCTATCCTCTACCCTATAATACCATGTATCCTATCCTCTTCTCCATCCTATCCTATCCTATCCTCTATCGTTTGCTCTATCCTATCCTATCAACTATCCTATCCTATCCTCTATCATATCCTATCATCTATCGTATCCTATCTTCTATCCTATCCAATCCTCTATCCTATCCTCAATCCTATTCTATTCTCTATCCTATCCTATCCTCTATCCTATCCTATCCTCTATCCAATCCTACCCTGAATTCTATCCTATCCTCTATCCTATAATATCCTCTATCCTATCCTATCCTATCCTCTATCCTATCCTCTATCCTATCCTCAATCCTATCCTATCCTCAATCCTAACCTATCCTCTATCCTATAATATCCTCTATCGTATCCTATCCACTATCCTATCCTATCCTCTATCCTATCCTATCCTCATTTCTATCCTATCCTATCCTCAATCCTATCCTATCCTCAATCCTATCGTATCCTCTATCCTATCCTATCCTCTATCCTATCCAATCCTCTATCCTATCCTATCCTCTATCCTATCCTATTCTCTATCCTATCCTATCCTCTATCCTATCCTATCCTCTATCGTATGCCCTATCCTATCCCATCCTCCATCCTATCCAATCCCCTATCCAATCCTCTATCCTATCCTATCCACTATCATATCCTATCCTCAATCCTATCCTATCCTCTATCCTATCCTATCATCTATCCTATCCTATCCTCTATCCTATCCTATCCTCTATCCTATAATATCCTCTATCCTATCCTAATCTCTATCCTATCAATACCCTATCCAATCCTCTATCCTATCCAATTCTCTATCCTATCCTATCCTCTATCCAATCCTACCCTGAATTCTATCCTATCCTCTATCCTATAATATCCTCTATCCTATCCTATCCTATCCTCTATCCTATCCTCTATCCTATCCTCAATCCTATCCTATCCTCAATCCTAACCTATCCTCTATCCTATAATATCCTCTATCGTATCCTATCCACTATCCTATCCTATCCTCTATCCTATCCTATCCTCATTTCTATCCTATCCTATCCTCAATCCTATCCTATCCTCAATCCTATCCTATCCTCTATCCTATCCTATCCTCTATCCTATCCAATCCTCTATCCTATCCTCTATCCTATCCTATCCTCAATCCTATCCTATTCTCTATCCTATCCTATCCTCTATCCTATCCTATCCTCTATCGTATGCCCTATCCTATCCCATCCTCCATCCTACCCAATCCCGTATCCTATCCTCTATCCTATCCTATCCTCTACCCTATAATACCATGTATCCTATCCCATTCTCTATCCTATCCTATCCTATCCTCTATCGTATGCTCTTTCCTATCCTATCCACTATCATATCCTATCCTCAATCCTATCCTATCCTCTATCATATCCTATCCTCTATCCTATCCTATCCTCTATCCTATCCTCTCCTTTATCCTGTCGAATCCCCTATCCTATCCTCAATCCTATCCTATCCTCCATCATATCCTATACCTCTATCCTATCCTATCCTCTATCCTATCCTATCCTATCCTTTATCCTGTCGAATCCCCTATCCTTTCGTCTATCCAATCCTATCCTCAATCCTATCCTATCCTCTATCCTATAATATCCTCTATCGTATCCTATCCACTATCCTATAATATCCTCTATCGTATCCTATCCACTAGTCTATCATATCCTCTATCCTATCCTATCCTCTATCGTATCCTATCCTCTATCCCATTCTATCCTCTTTCCTATCCCATCCTCTATCCCATCCAATCCTCAATCCTATCCTATCCACTATCCTATCCTATCCTCTATCCTATAGTATCCTCTATCCTATCCTATCCTCTATCCTATCCTATCCTCCATCCTATCCTATCCTCCATCCTATCCAATCCCCTATCCTATCCTCAATCCTATCCTATCCTCATTCCTATCCTATCCTCAATCCTATCGTGTCCTCTATCCTATAGTATCCTCTATCCTATCCTATCCTCTATCCTATCCTATCCTCTATCCTATCCTATCCTCTATCCTATCCAATCCCCTATGTTATCCTCTACCCTATCCTATCCTCTATCCTATCTTATCCTCTATCCTATCCTATCCTATTCTCTATCATATCCTATCCTCTATCGTATCCTATATTCTATCCTATCCAATCCTCTGTCCTATCTTCTATCCTATCCAATCCTCTATCCTCTCCTCTATCCTATCCTATCCTCTACCCTATAATACCATGTATCCTATCCTATTCTCTATCCTATCCTATCCTATCCTCTATCTTATGCTCTACCCTATCCTATCAACTATCCTATCCTATCGTCAATCCTATCCTATCCTCTATCCTATCCTATTCTCTATTCTATCCTTTCCTCTATGCTACCCCATCCTCTATCCTATTCTATCCTCTATCCTATCTATATTCTATCCAATCCTATTCTCTATCCTATCCTTTCCTCTATAATATCGTATCTTCTCTCGTATCCTATCCTCTATTCTATCCTATCCTCTATCCTATCCTATCCTCAATCCTATTCTATCCTCTATCCTGTCCTATTCTCTATCCTATCCTTTCCTCTATAATATCGTATATTCTATCGTATCCTATCCTCTATCCTATCCTATTCTCTGTCCTATCCTATTCTCTATCATATCCTATCCTCTGTCCTATCCTATTCTCTATCCTATCCTTTCCACTATAATATCGTATCTTCTATCGTATCCTATCCTCTATCCTATCCTATCCTCTATCCTATCCTATCCTCTATCATATCCTATACTCTATCCTATCCTATCCTCTATCCTATCCTATCCTCTATCCTATCCAATCTCATATACTATCCAATCTCATATTCTATCCTATCCTCTATCATATCCTATCATCTATCGTATCCTATCTTCTATCCTATCCAATCCTCTATCCTATCCTCAATCCTATTCTATCCTCTATCCTATCCTATCCTCTATGATATCCTATCCTCTATCCTATCCTATCCTCTAACCTATCTATCCTCAATCCAATCCTATCTTCTATCCTATCCTATCGTCTATCCTATCCTATCCTCTATCCTATCCAATCCCCTATCCTATCCTCTACCCTATAATACCATGTATCCTATCCTCTTCTCCATCCTATCCTATCCTATCCTCTATCGTTTGCTCTATCCTATCCTATCAACTATCCTATCCTATCCTCTATCATATCCTATCATCTATCGTATCCTATCTTCTATCCTATCCAATCCTCTATCCTATCCTCAATCCTATTCTATCCTCTATCCTATCCTATCCTCTATCCTATAATACCATGTATCCTATCCTCTTCTCCATCCTATCCTATCCTATCCTCTATCGTTTGCTCTATCCTATCCTATCAACTATCCTATCCTATCCTCAATCTTATCCTATCCTCTATCATATCCTATACTCTATCCTATCCTATCCTCTATCCTATCCTATCCTCTATCCTATCCAATCCTCTATCCTATCCAATCCTCTATCCTATCCTATCCTCTATCCAATCCTACCCTGAATTCTATCCTATCCTCTATCCTATAATATCCTCTATCCTATCCTATCCTATCCTCTATCCTATCCTCTATCCTATCCTCAATCCTATCCTATCCTCAATCCTAACCTATCCTCTATCCTATAATATCCTCTATCGTATCCTATCCACTATCCTATCCTATCCTCTATCCTATCCTATCCTCATTTCTATCCTATCCTATCCTCAATCCTATCCTATCCTCAATCCTATCCTATCCTCTATCCTATCCTATCCTCTATCCTATCCAATCCTCTATCCTATCCTCTATCCTATCCTATCCTCAATCCTATCCTATTCTCTATCCTATCCTATCCTCTATCCTATCCTATCCTCTATCGTATGCCCTATCCTATCCCATCCTCCATCCTACCCAATCCCGTATCCTATCCTCTATCCTATCCTATCCTCTACCCTATAATACCATGTATCCTATCCCATTCTCTATCCTATCCTATCCTATCCTCTATCGTATGCTCTTTCCTATCCTATCCACTATCATATCCTATCCTCAATCCTATCCTATCCTCTATCATATCCTATCCTCTATCCTATCCTATCCTCTATCCTATCCTCTCCTTTATCCTGTCGAATCCCCTATCCTATCCTCAATCCTATCCTATCCTCCATCATATCCTATACCTCTATCCTATCCTATCCTCTATCCTATCCTATCCTATCCTTTATCCTGTCGAATCCCCTATCCTTTCGTCTATCCAATCCTATCCTCAATCCTATCCTATCCTCTATCCTATAATATCCTCTATCGTATCCTATCCACTATCCTATAATATCCTCTATCGTATCCTATCCACTAGTGTATCATATCCTCTATCCTATCCTATCCTCTATCGTATCCTATCCTCTATCCCATTCTATCCTCTTTCCTATCCCATCCTCTATCCCATCCAATCCTCAATCCTATCCTATCCACTATCCTATCCTATCCTCTATCCTATAGTATCCTCTATCCTATCCTATCCTCTATCCTATCCTATCCTCCATCCTATCCTATCCTCCATCCTATCCAATCCCCTATCCTATCCTCAATCCTATCCTATCCTCATTCCTATCCTATCCTCAATCCTATCGTGTCCTCTATCCTATAGTATCCTCTATCCTATCCTATCCTCTATCCTATCCTATCCTCTATCCTATCCTATCCTCTATCCTATCCAATCCCCTATGTTATCCTCTACCCTATCCTATCCTCTATCCTATCTTATCCTCTATCCTATCCTATCCTATTCTCTATCATATCCTATCCTCTATCGTATCCTATATTCTATCCTATCCAATCCTCTATCCTATCTTCTATCCTATCCAATCCTCTATCCTCTCCTCTATCCTATCCTATCCTCTACCCTATAATACCATGTATCCTATCCTATTCTCTATCCTATCCTATCCTATCCTCTATCTTATGCTCTACCCTATCCTATCAACTATCCTATCCTATCGTCAATCCTATCCTATCCTCTATCCTATCCTATTCTCTATTCTATCCTTTCCTCTATGCTACCCCATCCTCTATCCTATTCTATCCTCTATCCTATCTATATTCTATCCAATCCTATTCTCTATCCTATCCTTTCCTCTATAATATCGTATCTTCTCTCGTATCCTATCCTCTATTCTATCCTATCCTCTATCCTATCCTATCCTCAATCCTATTCTATCCTCTATCCTGTCCTATTCTCTATCCTATCCTTTCCTCTATAATATCGTATATTCTATCGTATCCTATCCTCTATCCTATCCTATTCTCTGTCCTATCCTATTCTCTATCATATCCTATCCTCTGTCCTATCCTATTCTCTATCCTATCCTTTCCACTATAATATCGTATCTTCTATCGTATCCTATCCTCTATCCTATCCTATCCTCTATCCTATCCTATCCTCTATCATATCCTATACTCTATCCTATCCTATCCTCTATCCTATCCTATCCTCTATCCTATCCAATCTCATATACTATCCAATCTCATATTCTATCCTATCCTCTATCATATCCTATCATCTATCGTATCCTATCTTCTATCCTATCCAATCCTCTATCCTATCCTCAATCCTATTCTATCCTCTATCCTATGCTATCCTCTATGCTATCCTATCCTCTATCCTATCCTATCCTCTAACCTATCTATCCTCAATCCAATCCTATCTTCTATCCTATCCTATCGTCTATCCTATCCTATCCTCTATCCTATCCAATCCCCTATCCTATCCTCTACCCTATAATACCATGTATCCTATCCTCTTCTCCATCCTATCCTATCCTATCCTCTATCGTTTGCTCTATCCTATCCTATCAACTATCCTATCCTATCCTCTATCATATCCTATCATCTATCGTATCCTATCTTCTATCCTATCCAATCCTCTATCCTATCCTCAATCCTATTCTATTCTCTATCCTATCCTATCCTCTATCCTATCCTATCCTCTATCCAATCCTACCCTGAATTCTATCCTATCCTCTATCCTATAATATCCTCTATCCTATCCTATCCTATCCTCTATCCTATCCTCTATCCTATCCTCAATCCTATCCTATCCTCAATCCTAACCTATCCTCTATCCTATAATATCCTCTATCGTATCCTATCCACTATCCTATCCTATCCTCTATCCTATCCTATCCTCATTTCTATCCTATCCTATCCTCAATCCTATCCTATCCTCAATCCTATCGTATCCTCTATCCTATCCTATCCTCTATCCTATCCAATCCTCTATCCTATCCTATCCTCTATCCTATCCTATTCTCTATCCTATCCTATCCTCTATCCTATCCTATCCTCTATCGTATGCCCTATCCTATCCCATCCTCCATCCTATCCAATCCCCTATCCAATCCTCTATCCTATCCTATCCACTATCATATCCTATCCTCAATCCTATCCTATCCTCTATCCTATCCTATCATCTATCCTATCCTATCCTCTATCCTATCCTATCCTCTATCCTATAATATCCTCTATCCTATCCTAATCTCTATCCTATCAATACCCTATCCAATCCTCTATCCTATCCAATTCTCTATCCTATCCTATCCTCTATCCAATCCTACCCTGAATTCTATCCTATCCTCTATCCTATAATATCCTCTATCCTATCCTATCCTATCCTCTATCCTATCCTCTATCCTATCCTCAATCCTATCCTATCCTCAATCCTAACCTATCCTCTATCCTATAATATCCTCTATCGTATCCTATCCACTATCCTATCCTATCCTCTATCCTATCCTATCCTCATTTCTATCCTATCCTATCCTCAATCCTATCCTATCCTCAATCCTATCCTATCCTCTATCCTATCCTATCCTCTATCCTATCCAATCCTCTATCCTATCCTCTATCCTATCCTATCCTCAATCCTATCCTATTCTCTATCCTATCCTATCCTATCCTCTATCTTATGCTCTACCCTATCCTATCAACTATCCTATCCTATCGTCAATCCTATCCTATCCTCTATCCTATCCTATTCTCTATTCTATCCTTTCCTCTATGCTACCCCATCCTCTATCCTATTCTATCCTCTATCCTATCTATATTCTATCCAATCCTATTCTCTATCCTATCCTTTCCTCTATAATATCGTATCTTCTCTCGTATCCTATCCTCTATTCTATCCTATCCTCTATCCTATCCTATCCTCAATCCTATTCTATCCTCTATCCTGTCCTATTCTCTATCCTATCCTTTCCTCTATAATATCGTATATTCTATCGTATCCTATCCTCTATCCTATCCTATTCTCTGTCCTATCCTATTCTCTATCATATCCTATCCTCTGTCCTATCCTATTCTCTATCCTATCCTTTCCACTATAATATCGTATCTTCTATCGTATCCTATCCTCTATCCTATCCTATCCTCTATCCTATCCTATCCTCTATCATATCCTATACTCTATCCTATCCTATCCTCTATCCTATCCAATCTCATATACTATCCAATCTCATATTCTATCCTATCCTCTATCATATCCTATCATCTATCGTATCCTATCTTCTATCCTATCCAATCCTCTATCCTATCCTCAATCCTATTCTATCCTCTATCCTATCCTATCCTCTATGATATCCTATCCTCTATCCTATCCTATCCTCTAACCTATCTATCCTCAATCCAATCCTATCTTCTATCCTATCCTATCGTCTATCCTATCCTATCCTCTATCCTATCCAATCCCCTATCCTATCCTCTACCCTATAATACCATGTATCCTATCCTCTTCTCCATCCTATCCTATCCTATCCTCTATCGTTTGCTCTATCCTATCCTATCAACTATCCTATCCTATCCTCTATCATATCCTATCATCTATCGTATCCTATCTTCTATCCTATCCAATCCTCTATCCTATCCTCAATCCTATTCTATCCTCTATCCTATCCTATCCTCTATCCTATAATACCATGTATCCTATCCTCTTCTCCATCCTATCCTATCCTATCCTCTATCGTTTGCTCTATCCTATCCTATCAACTATCCTATCCTATCCTCAATCTTATCCTATCCTCTATCATATCCTATACTCTATCCTATCCTATCCTCTATCCTATCCTATCCTCTATCCTATCCAATCCAGTATCCTATCCTCTATACTATCCTATTCTCTATCCTATCCTTTCCTCTATAATATCGTATCTTCTATCGCATCCTATCCTCTATCCTATCCTATTCTCTATTCTATCCTTTCCTCTATGCTACCCTATCCTCTATCCTATTCTATCCTCTATCCTATCTATATTCTATCCAATCCTATTCTCTATCCTATCCTTTCCTCTATAATATCGTATCTTCTCTCGTATCCTATCCTCTATTCTATCCTATCTTCTATCCTATCCTATCCTCAATCCTATTCTATCCTCTATCCTGTCCTATTATCTATCCTATCCTTTCCTCTATAATATCGTATATTCTATCGTATCCTATCCTCTATCCTATCCTATTCCCTGTCCTATCCTATTCTCTATCATATACTATCCTCTGTCCTATCCTATTCTCTATCCTATCCTTTCCACTATAATATCGTATCTTCTATCGTATCCTATCCTCTATCCTATCCTATACTCTATCCTATCCTATCCTCTATCATATCCTATACTCTATCCTATCCTATCCTCTATCCTATCCTATCCTCTATCCTATCCAATCCAGTATCCTATCCTCTGTCCTATCCTATTCTCTATCCTATCCTTTCCACTATAATATCGTATCTTCTATCGTATCCTATCCTCTATCCTATCCTATCCTATCCTCTATCCTATCCTATCCTCTATCCTATCCTATCCTCTATCCTATCCTATCCTCTATCCTATCCTATCCTCTATCCTATCCTATCCTCTATCCTATCCAATCTCATATACTATCCAATCTCATATTCTATCCTATCCTCTATCATATCCTATCATCTATCGTATCCTATCTTCTATCCTATCCAATCCTCTATCCTATCCTCAATCCTATTCTATCCTCTATCCTATCCTATCCTCTATGCTATCCTATCCTCTATCCTATCCTATCCTCTATCCTATCTATCCTCAATCCAATCCTATCTTCTATCCTATCCTATCGTCTATCCTATCCTATCCTCTATCCTATCCAATCCCCTATCCTATCCTCTACCCTATAATACCATGTATCCTATCCTCTTCTCCATCCTATCCTATCCTATCCTCTATCGTTTGCTCTATCCTATCCTATCAACTATCCTATCCTATCCTCTATCATATCCTATCATCTATCGTATCCTATCTTCTATCCTATCCAATCCTCTATCCTATCCTCAATCCTATTCTATCCTCTATCCTATCCTATCCTCTATCCTATAATACCATGTATCCTATCCTCTTCTCCATCCTATCCTATCCTATCCTCTATCGTTTGCTCTATCCTATCCTATCAACTATCCTATCCTATCCTCAATCTTATCCTATCCTCTATCATATCCTATACTCTATCCTATCCTATCCTCTATCCTATCCTATCCTCTATCCTATCCAATCCAGTATCCTATCCTCTATACTATCCTATTCTCTATCCTATCCTTTCCTCTATAATATCGTATCTTCTATCGCATCCTATCCTCTATCCTATCCAATCTCATATATTATCCTATCTTCTATCATATCGTATCCTCTATCGTATCCTATCTTGTATCCTATCCAATCGTCTATCCTATCCTCAATCCTATCCTATCCTCTATCCTATCCAATCCTCTATCCTATTCTATCCCCTATCCTATCCTATCCTCAATCCAATACTATCCTCTTTCCTATCCTATCCTCTATCTTATCCTATCCTCTACCCTATCCAATAATCTATCCTATTCTATCCTCTATTCTATCCTATCCTCAATCCAATCCTATCCTCTATCCTATCCTATCCTCTATCCAATCCTATCCTCTATCCTATCCTATCCTATCCTCTATCGTATCCTATCCTCTATCCTATCCAATCCTCTATCCTATCCTCTATCCTATCCTATCCAATCCTCTATCCTATCCTCAATCCTATCCTATCCTTTATCCTATAATACCATGTATCCTATCCTATTCTCCATCCTATCCTATCCTATCCTCTATCGTATGCTCTATCCTATCCTATCAACTATCCTATCCTATCCTCAATCCTATCCTATCCTCTATCATATCCCATCCTCTATCCTATGCTATCCTATCCTATCCTCTATCGTATGCTCTATCCTATCCTATCAACTATCCTATCCTATTCTCTATTCTATCCTATCCTCTATCCTATCCAATCCCCTATCCTATCCTCTATCCTATCCTATTCTCTATCCCATCCTTTCCTCTATAATATCGTATCTTCTATCGCTCCTATCCTCTATCCTATCCTATCCTCTATCCTATCCTGTCCTCTGTCCTACCCTATCCTCTATCCTATCCTATCCTCTATCCAATCCTATCCTCTATCCTATCCTATCCTCTATCCTATCTTATCCTCTATCCTATCCTGTCCTCTATCCTAACCTATCCTCTATCCTATCCTATCCTCTATCCTATCCTATCCTCTATCGTATCCTATCCTCTATCCTAACCTATACTCTATCCTATCTTATCCTCTATCGTGTCCTATCCTCTATCCTATCCTGTCCTCTATCCTATTCTATCCTCTATCCTATCCTATCCTCTATCCTATCCTCTATCCTATCCTATCCTCTATCCTATCCTCTATCCTATCCAATCCTCTATCCTATCCTCTATCCTATCCTATACTCTATCCTATCGTATCCTCTATCGTATCCTATCCTCTATCCTATCCTGTCCTCTATCCTATCCTATCATCTATCCTATCCTATCCTCTATCCTATCCCATCCTCAATCCTATCCTTTCCTCTATCCTATAATCTATCCTACCCTATCCTCTTACTTATCCTATCCTCTATCCTATCGTATCCTCTATCATATCCTATTCTCTATCCTATCCTTTCCTCTATCCTATCCTATCCTCTATCCTATCCTCTATCCTATCCTATCCTCTATCCTATCCTATCGTCTATCCTATCCTATACTCTATCCTATCCTATCCTCTATCGTATCCTATCCTCTATCCTATCTTGTCCTCTATCCTATCCTATCCTCTATCCTATCCCATCCTCAATCCTATCCTTTCCTCTATCCTATAATCTATCCTATCCTCTTACTTATCCTATCCTCTATCCTATACTATCCTATCGTGTATAGTATTCTCTATCCTATCCAATCCTCTATCCTATACTATCCTATCGTCTATAGTATTCTCTATCCTATCCAATCCTCTATCCTATCCTATCCTCAAACCAATCGTATCCTCTATCCTATGCTATCAACTATCGTATCCTATCCTCTATCCTATCGAATCCTCTATCCTATTCTATCCTCTATCCTATCCTATCCTCAATACAATCCTATTCTCTATCCTATCCATTCCTCTATAATATCGTATCTTCTATCGCATCCTATCCTCTATCATATCCTATCCTTTATCCTATCCAATCTCATATATTATCCTATCCTCTATCATATCCTATCCTTCATCGTATCCTATCTTCTATCCTATCCAATCCTCTATCCTATCCTCAATCCTATCCTATCCTCTATCCTATCCTATCCTCTATGCAATCCTATCCTCTATCCTATTCTATCCTCTATCCTATCCAATCCCCTATCCTATCCTCTATCCTCTCCTATCCTCTACCCCATAATACCATGTATCCTATCCTATTCTCCATCCTATCCTCTCCTATCCTCTTTCGTATGCTCTATCCTACCCTATCAACTATCCTATCCCATTATCAATCCTATCCTTTCCTCTATCCTATAATCTATCCTATCCTCTTACTTATCCTATCCTATCCTCTATAGTATTCTCTATCCTATCCAATCCTCTATCGTATCCTATCCTCAATCCAATCGTATCCTCTATCCTATCCTATCAACTATCGTATCCTATCCTCTATCCTATCGAATCCTCTATCCTATTCCATCCTCTATCCTATCCTATCCTCAATACAATCCTATTCTCTATCCTATCCATTCCTCTATAATATCGTATCTTCTATCGCATCCTATCCTCTATCATATCCTATCCTTTATCCTATACAATCTCATATATTATCCTATCCTCTATCATATCCTATCCTCTATCGTATCCTATCTTCTATCCTATCCAATCCGCTATCCTATCCTCAATCCTATCCTATCCTCTATCCTATCCTATCCTCTGTGCAATCCTATCCACTATCCTATTCTATCCTCTATCCTATCCAATCCCCTATCCTATCCTCTATCCTCTCCTATCCTCTACCCCATAATACCATGTATCCTATCCTATTCTCCATCCTATCCTATCCTATCCTATCCTCTTTCGTATGCTCTATCCTATCCTATCAACTATCCTATCCTATCCTCAATCCTATCCTATCCTCTATCATATCCCATCCTCTATCCTATCCTATCCTCTATCTTATCCTATCCTCTATCCTATCCTATCCTCTATCCTATCCTATCCTCTATCCTATCCAATCCTCTATCCTATTCTATCCTCTATCCTATCCTATCCTCAATCCAATCCTATCCTCTTATTAAACCTATCCTCTATCTTATCCTATCCTCTATCCAATCCTATCCTCTATCCTATCCTATCCTCTATCGTATCCTATCCTCTATCCTATCCAATCCTCTATCCCATCCTCTATCCTATCCTATCCTCTATCTTATCCTATCCTCTATCCTATCCTATCCTCTATCGTATCCTATCCTCTATCCTATCGAATCCTCTATCCCATCCTCTATCCTATCCTATCCTCTATCTTATCCTATCCTCTATCCTATCCTATCCTCAATCCTATCCTATCCTCTATCATATCCCATCCTCTATCCTATGCTATCCTATCCTATCCTCTATCGTATGCTCTATCCTATCCTATCAACTATCCTATCCTATTCTCTATTCTATCCTATCCTCTATCCTATCCAATCCCCAATCCTATCCTCTATCCTATCCTATCCTCTATCCTATCTTATCCTCTATCCTATCCTGTCCTCTATCCTAACCTATCCTCTATCCTATCCTATCCTCTATCCTATCCTATCCTCTATCGTATCCTATCCTCTATCCTAACCTATACTCTATCCTATCTTATCCTCTATCGTGTCCTATCCTCTATGGTATCCTATACTCTATCCTATCCCATCCTCTATCCTATCCTCTATCCTATCCTATCCTCTATCCTATCCTCTATCCTATCCAATCCTCTATCCTATCCTCTATCCTATCCTATACTCTATCCTATCCTATCCTCTATCGTATCCTATCCTCTATCCTATCCTGTCCTCTATCCTATCCTATCCTCTATCCTATCCTATCCTCTATCCTATCCCATCCTCAATCCTATCCTTTCCTCTATCCTATAATCTATCCTACCCTATCCTCTTACTTATCCTATCCTCTATCCTATCCTATCCTCTATCCTATCCGATCCTCTATCCTATACTATCCTCTATCCTATCCTATCCTCAATCCAATCCTATCCTCTATCCTATCCTATCCTCTATCGTATCCTATCCTCTATCGTATCCAATCCCCTATCCTACTCTATCCTCTATCCTATCCTATCCTCTATCCTATCCTATCCTCTATCCAATCCTATCCTCAATTCTATCCTATCCTCTATCCTATAATATCCTCTATCCTATCCTATCCTATCCTCTATTATATCCTCTATCCAATCCTCTACCCTATGCTATCCTCTATCCTATCCTATCCTCAATCCTATCCTATCCTCTATCCTATCCTATCCTCTATCATATCCTATCCTCTATCCTATCCTCTATCCTATCCTATCCTCCATCCTATCCAATCTCATATCCTATCCTATCCTATCCTCTATTATATCCTCTATCCAATCCTCTACCCTATGCTATCCTCTATCCTATCCTATCCTCAATCCTATCCTATCCTCTATACTATCCTAATCTCTATCCTATCAATACCCTATCCAATCCTCTATCCTATCCTATCCTCTATCCTATCCAATTCTCTATCCTATCCTATCCTCTATCCAATCCTATCCTGAATTCTATCCTATCCTCTATCCTATAATATCCTCTATCCTATCCTATCCTATCCTCTATCCTATCCTCTATCCTATCCTCAATCCTATCCTATCCTCAATCCTAACCTATCCTCTATCCTATAATATCCTCTATCGTATCCTATCCACTATCCTATCCTATCCTCTATCCTATCCTATCCTCATTTCTATCCTATCCTCTGTCCTATCCTATCCTCAATCCTATCCTATCCTCAATCCTATCCTATCCTCTATCCTATCCTATCCTCTATCCTATCCAATCCTCTATCCTATCCTCTATCCTATCCTATCCTCTATCCTATCCTATTCTCTATCCTATCCTATCCTCTATCCTATCCTATCCTCTATCGTATGCCCTATCCTATCCCATCCTCCATCCTATCCAATCCCCTATCCTATCCTCTATCCTATCCTATCCTCTACCCTATAATACCATGTATCCTATCCCATTCTCTATCCTATCCTATCCTATCCTCTATCGTATGCTCTATCCTATCCTATCCACTATCATATCCTATCCTCAATCCTATCCTATCCTCTATCATATCCTATCCTCTATCCTATCCTATCCTCTATCCTATCCTGTCCTTTATCCTGTCGAATCCCCTATCCTATCCTCAATCCTATCCTATCCTCCATCGTATCCTATACCTCTATCCTATCCTATCCTCTATCCTATCCTATCCTATCCTTTATCCTGTCGAATCCCCTATCCTTTCGTCTATCCAATCCTATCCTCAATCCTATCCTATCCTCTATCCTATAATATCCTCTATCGTATCCTATCCACTATCCTATAATATCCTCTATCGTATCCTATCCACTATCCTATCCTATCCTCTATCCTATCCTATTCTCATTTCTATCCTATCCTCTGTCCTATCCTATCCTCAATCCTAACCTCTCCTCAATCCTATCCTATCCTCTATCCCATCCAATGCTCTACCCTATGCTATCCTCTATCCTATCCTATCCTCAAACCTATCCTATCCTCAATCCTATCCAATCCCCTATCCTACCCTCTATCCGATCCTATCCTCTATTACATCCTATCCTCTATCCTATCCTATCCTCTACCCTATAATACCATGTATCCTATCCTATTCTCTATCCTATCCTATCCTATCCTATCCTCTATCTTATGCTCTACCCTATCCTATCAACTATCCTATCCTATCGTCAATCCTATCCTATCCTCTATCCTATCCTATTCTCTATTCTATCCTTTCCTCTATGCTACCCTATCCTCTATCCTATTCTATCCTCTATCCTATCTATATTCTATCCAATCCTATTCTCTATCCTATCCTTTCCTCTATAATATCGTATCTTCTCTCGTATCCTATCCTCTATTCTATCCTATCCTCTATCCTATCCTATCCTCAATCCTATTCTATCCTCTATCCTGCCCTATTCTCTATCCTATCCTTTCCTCTATAATATCGTATATTCTATCGTATCCTATCCTCTATCCTATCCTATCCTCTATCGTATCCTATCCTCTATCCTATCCAATCCTCTATCCTATCCTCTATCCTATCCTATCCTCTATCCTATCCTATACTCTATCCTATCCTATCCTCTATCCTATCCTATCCTCTGTCGTATGCTCTATCGTATCCTATCCACTATCGTATGCTATATCGTATCCTATCCTCTATCGTATCCAATCCCCTATCCTATCCTCTATCCTCTCCTATACTTAATCCAATCCTATCCTCTATCCTATCCTATCCTCTACCCTATCCTATCCTCTATCCTATCCTATACTCTATTCTATCCTATCCTCTATCCTATCCCATCCTCAATCCTATCCTTTCCTCTATTTTATAATCTATCCTATCCTATCCTCTTACTTATCCTATCCTCTATCCTATCCTATCCTCTATCCTATCCGATCCTCTATCCTATACTATCCTCTATCCTATCCTATCCTCAATCCAATCCTATCCTCTATCCTATCCTATCCTCTATCCTATCCTATCCTCTATCCTATCCTATCCTCTATCCTATCCAATCCCCTATCCTATCCTCTATCCTATCCTATTCTCTATCCTATCCTTTCCTCTATAATATCGTATCTTCTATCGTATCCTATCCTCTATCCTATCCTATCCTCTATCCTATCCTATCCAATCTCATATCCTATCCAATCTCATATCCTATCCTATCCTCTATCATATCCTATCCTCTATCGTATCCTATCATCTATCCTATCCAATCCTCTATCCTATCCTCAATCTTATCCTATCCTCCATCCTATCCTATCCTCCATGCTATCCTATCCTCCATCCTATCCTATCCTCCATGCTATCCTATCCTCTATGCTATCCTATCCTCTATCCTATTCTATCCTCTATCCTATCCTATCCTCAATCCAATCCTATCCTCTATCCTATCCTATCCTCTATCGTATCCTATCCTCTATCCTATCCTATCCTCTATCGTATCTTATCCTCTATCGTATCCTGCCCTCTATACTATCCTATCCTCTATCCTGTTCTATCCTCTATCCTATCTATCCTCAATCCAATCCTATCATCTATCATATCCTATCCTCTATCGTATCCTATCCTCTATCCTATCCGATCCTCTATCCTATCTTATCCTCTATCCTATCCTGTCCTCTATCCTATCCTATCCTCTATCCTATCCTGCCCTCTATTCTATCCTATCCTCTATCTTATTCTATCCACTATCCTATCTTATCCTCTATCCTATCCTATCCTCTATCCTGTCCTATCCTCTATAGTATTCTATCCTCTATCCTATTCAATCCCCTATCCTATCCTCTGTCCTATCCTATCCACTATCATATCCTTTCCTCTATAATATCGTATCTTCTATCCTATCCTA
Organism: Halictus rubicundus; assembly: GCF_050948215.1. Lineage (NCBI taxonomy): Eukaryota > Metazoa > Arthropoda > Insecta > Hymenoptera > Halictidae > Halictus > Halictus rubicundus. Next base: position 302,816 of record NW_027488730.1, on the reverse strand, counting down.
TACTCTATCCTATTCTATCCTCTATCCTATCCAATCCCCTATCCTATCCTCTATCCTCTATTATCCTCTACCCCATAATACCATGTATCCTATCCTATTCTCCATCCTATCCTATCCTATCCTCTATCGTATGCTCTATCCTATCCTATCAACTATCCTATCCTATCCTCAATCCTATCCTATCCTCTATCATATCCCACCCTCTATCCTATCCTATCCTATCCTATCCTCTATCCTATCCTATCCTCTATCGTATGCTATATCGTATCCTATCCTCTATCGTATGCTATATCCTATCCTATCCTCTACCCTATCCTATCCTCTATCCTATCCTATACTCTATTCTATCCTATCCTCTATCCTATCCCATCCTCAATCCTATCCTTTCCTCTATCCTATAATCTATCCTACCCTATCCTCTTACTTATCCTATCCTCTATCCTATCCTATCCTCTATCATATCCTATCATCTATCGTATCCAATCCTCTATCCTATCCTCAATTCTATCCTATCCTCTATCCTATCCTATCCTCTATGCAATCCTATCCTCTATCCTATTCTATCCTCTATCCTATCCAATCCCCTATCCTATCCTCTGTCCTCTCCTATCCTCTACCCCATAATACCATGTATCCTATCCTATTCTCCATCCTATCCTCTCCTATCCTCTTTCGTATGCTCTATCCTACCCTATCAACTATCCTATTCCATCCTCAATCCTATCCTTTCCTCTATCCTATAATCTATCCTATCCTCTTACTTATCCTATCCTATCCTCTATAGTATTCTCTATCCTATCCAATCCTCTATCCTATCCTATCCTCAATCCAATCGTATCCTCTATCCTATCCTATCAACTATCGTATCCTATCCTCTATCCTATCGAATCCTCTATCCTATTCCATCCTCTATCCTATCCTATCCTCAATACAATCCTATTCTCTATCCTATCCATTCCTCTATAATATCGTATCTTCTATCGCATCCTATCCTCTATCATATCCTATCCTTTATCCTATACAATCTCATATATTATCCTATCCTCTACCATATCCTATCCTCTATCGTATCCTATCTTCTATCCTATCCAATCCTCTATCCTATCCTCAATCCTATCCTATCCTCTATCCTATCCTATCCTCTGTGCAATCCTATCCTCTATCCTATTCTATCCTCTATCCTATCCAATCCCATATCCTATCCTCTATCCTCTCCTATCCTCTACCCCATAATACCATGTATCCTATCCTATTCTCCATCCTATCCTATCCTATCCTCTTTCGTATGCTCTTTGCTATCCTATCAACTATCCTATCCTATCCTCAATCCTATCCTATCCTCTATCATATCCCATCCTCTATCCTATCCTATCCTCTATCTTATCCTATCCTCTATCCTATCCTATCCTCTATCCTATCCTATCCTCTATCCTATCCAATCCTCTATCCTATTCTATCCTCTATCCTATCCTATCCTCAATCCAATCCTATCCTCTTATTAAACCTATCCTCTATCTTATCCTATCCTCTATCCAATCCTATCCTCTATCCTATCCTATCCTCTATCGTATCCTATCCTCTATCCTATCCAATCCTCTATCCCATCCTCTATCCTATCCTATCCTCTATCTTATCCTATCCTCTATCCTATCCTATCCTCTATCGTATCCTATCCTCTATCCTATCCAATCCTCTATCCCATCCTCTATCCTATCCTATCCTCTATCTTATCCTATCCTCTATCCTATCCTATCCTCAATCCAATCATATCCTCTATCCTATCCTCTATCTTATCCTATCCTCTACCCTATCCAATAATCTATCCTATTCTATCCTCTATTCTATCCTATCCTCAATCCAATCCTATCCTCTATCCTATCCTATCCTCTATCCAATCCTATCCTCTATCCTATCCTATCCTATCCTCTATCGTATCCTATCCTCTATCCTATCCAATCCTCTATCCTATCCTCTATCCTATCCTTTCTTCTATCCTATCCTATCCAATCCTCTATCCTATCCTCAATCCTATCCTATCCTTTATCCTATAATACCATTTATCCTATCCTATTCTCCATCCTATCCTATCCTATCCTCTATCGTATGCTCTATCCTATCCTATCAACTATCCTATCCTATCCTCAATCCTATCCTATCCTCTATCATATCCCATCCTCTATCCTATGCTATCCTATCCTATCCTCTATCGTATGCTCTATCCTATCCTATCAACTATCCTATCCTATTCTCTATTCTATCCTATCCTCTATCCTATCCAATCCCCAATCCTATCCTCTATCCTATCCTATCCTCTATCCTATCTTATCCTCTATCCTATCCTGTCCTCTATCCTAACCTATCCTCTATCCTATCCTATCCTCTATCCTATCATATCCTCTATCGTATCCTATCCTCTATCCTAACCTATACTCTATCCTATCTTATCCTCTATCGTGTCCTATCCTCTATGGTATCCTATCCTCTATCCTATCCCATCCTCTATCCTATCCTCTATCCTATCCTATCCTCTATCCTATCCTCTATCCTATCCAATCCTCTATCCTATCCTCTATCCTATCCTATACTCTATCCTATCCTATCCTCTATCGTATTCTATCCTCTATCCTATCCTGTCCTCTATCCTATCCTATCCTCTATCCTATCCTATCCTCTATCCTATCCCATCCTCAATCCTATCCTTTCCTCTATCCTATAATCTATCCTACCCTATCCTCTTACTTATCCTATCCTCTATCCTATCCTATCCTCTATCCTATCCGATCCTCTATCCTATACTATCCTCTATCCTATCCTAT